>NW_015387814.1:151954-187321 GCF_001527695.2 Protobothrops mucrosquamatus | reverse complement strand
AAGGACGAGGGGGGACATGATAGCAGTGTTCCAATATCTCAGGGGCTGCCACAGAGAAGAGGGAGTCAAGCTATTTTCCAAAGCGCCTGAAGGCAGGACAAGAAGCAACGGATGGAAACTAATCAAGGAGAGAAGCAACCTAGAACTAAGGAGAAACTTCCTGACAGTTAGAACAATTAACCAGTGGAACAACCTGCCTGCAGAAGCGGTGAATGCTCCAACACTGGAGGTTTTTAAGAAGAGACTGGACAGCCATTTGTCCAAAATGATATAGGGTTTCCTGCCTGAGCAGGGGGTTGGACTAGATGACCTCCAAGGTCCCTTCCAACTTTACAATTATTATTATTATTATTATTATTATTATTATTATTATTATTATTATTATTCCTTATTATAGTTAATTAAATGTATCTTGGAAATAACTTCATTGAACTTCAAGTTTTACAGAATAACAGAGTTGGAAGGGACCTTGGAGGTCTTCTAGTCCAACCCCTTGCTCAAGCAGGAGACCAGGCAGAAATAAAGCCTACTTTCCTAATGCCACAATCATAACCTCTGTCATCTCTAGACAGAATGTAACTGGTTAGACATGTAGACCACCAGTTTGAAAAAAGATAATAACAAATACTATGATTAATGAGGCTCCCTCTCAAAGTAACCTGAGTTCTCTGGTCATTATAATATTTCAAAAGCACCACCATTCAGTTCTGGAAGGGCTGTTTATAGTCAACATCTGAAACTTCATATTACTTTGACCTTTGTCAACCAGTTTCAACAGCCTATGATACACAAAAGAATGAATTGCTAGTAGCACCATTCATCTAGGCTTGTTTATAAATAACCTCCAGCAGATTATTTACATCTATGTTCATTGGAAGCTTTCCTAATTAAGCAAGTGAAAAACAAGCATGCATTCTGCATCTCACTTCCTTCACCCACTCGAATCAAGCAACAGCCTATCCCACAATATGTTGCTCTGTATGTGTTGTGCCTTTGAGTCAGTGTTGACTCCTGGTGACTGCTTGGACTAGTCCCTGCAGTCTTCTAGAATTTTCAGAAATTATTTGCTATTGCCTTCTTCTCCCTAGAGCTAAGAGTGAGTGACTAATCCAAGTGACTATTCCAAACCCAGTTGGTTTTGTAACAGTCAGGATTACAAATGACAGTCTTCTGATTTCTAGCCTGGTACCTTAAGCACTACACCAAACTGGATCTCAAGATGTTACTAGAGTCTACCAATTCAGACTCCAAATGGGGTATCAAATGTTTCCCTCAGAGGACTCTATGTGGAGGCAAATTGAAATCTGCAACATGGCAAGCCCTGCCTCTTCTGTATGCATATGCAATGTTAAAACATATAGAAAACACTCAATGTTGACAGATACGGTAAAGAAAAAGAGAAAGTCTTGGACTATGACACCATGACTGTCATTGTGTAGGTTCTGACACACACATACACACCATGGATACTACTGGTTTCCCTGCATTGTGAGATGATAGACGGACAGACAGACAGACAGACAGACAGACAGACAGACAGACAGACAGATATAGAAAGATAAAGAAAGATAAAGAGAGAGAGAGACAGAAATAGAGAGATACCCAAAATTGGGGCCTTTCAGATGCTGAACTATCATCAAATCAACAATGAAGGATAAATCTATTAATAACTACAATACTAATGTTCTGTTTATAATCTTTGCACTGGCATCTGGTTCACCATTGAGGAAGCAATTGAATCCAGTACAGTTTTTACTCCACTGACTGAAACACTTAATCAAGATTCAGGTTGATTTTACTTAAACTTAAATTGACCCACTTGATTAGGACTCGGTTTTTTTCACTCATACATTCATTCTAAACATGGGGTCGTTTGTTACTATTTACTTTGGTCTGAGCAGATGTTTCATGGAACTTGAATGGATTTTGGTCAAAATTATAGTCATTATCTCAAGCTAAATATTTGTGTTTACTGAATGCTGAAGTTAGGAAATGTTACCATTTGTTTGACCTTTGCATGAAAATCCCTGTGCGTCTCTGAAGAATAAAATATACGACTATTAGAGAGGAAAATATGCTAGATGCTTGCCTAACTCCAAACTTGGAGAATGATATTGAAGTGGCACAAGGCCACTTAATATCAGCCATATATTTAAAACATTTTTTTGGCCAAATTCTAAGTGTTTTTGCATAGTACTTTTTCTGATTTACAATCTTTTCAATCTTTTTTCTATATAGCGAGAAAATTATCTAAGTGCCAATAAAAAAAAAAATCAAGAGATCTCATAATATGTTCTACAGTATAACTAGGTAATTTATTCAGTGTGTAAATTTAGGAAGATTAGACTGATTAGGTTAAATAAACCGACAATCTGATTCTGTTGCCCAATTTATGTATCACCATTACAAGCCACCATTTCAGATCCCGTTTTAGTGCTTTAAGTATTGTTGCAACAAGTGATTAAATCATCATTTGGGTTTCTCCAGTGAGGAGCACAGCTGGTGTCAAAACAAGCTCCTAGATACTCTGCCCAATGAAAACAGCAGAAGAGTCATCTTTGCATAGTGAGGTTAGTGACATATAAATTTAAGAAGTAAGTAAGTACCATGGGGTTCCCTCTATAGAAGAGAAAGATGTTCTTTGGAATCAACTAAGTAAAAAAGACTAAAGGAGCATGTTAATTATGTAATTTTATTTTATGAATTTATAGGCCATTTCAGCCCATCAATTCTAAAATATATATGTAAGAGTAACAGTCAAAGTTAATATACCATATAATTACAAAAAAAGTTTTTATTTTGGCAAGAAATCAAGTATTATGAATCACAACTGACATAGTGAGCTGATTATGGAGTTGAGTGGCATATCCGTTCTGGTAACCTAGGTGTAATATGCAGACAAACACTCTCTATGATCCTGTCCACACAACACAAAAGGCTGCAGCCATTTGGGTAGAGAAGGGCAAATAAGAGCCTTGTCAAGGTGTAATGATTTAACAGCTAAACAGCTTATGTAAAGATATAATGTAATGTGGATGATGCAATAATAGGGATGACTCAGCAGGTGTGTGTATCCCTTTAGGAGTCTGAGTATAAAAGGGAAGTTTTTTGCTGGAGTCTTTCTCTCTCGTCCGTTTGACTGCTGTAACTGCTGTATAATGGAGTTTGCTGTTTCACCACGTGTATGTATTTTGTTTCTAGTGTATATTTGTAGATAGTGTGAGATAAACCACCATTTAATTACAAACCACTGTTTACTGTATTTACTCCTGGGTTACCTCAGCGCAATAAGACTGTGCATGCTCTGACAAGCCTTCTCCAGAATTCTCATTTATGGCACAAAAGATGTGGCTTAAATGATTGATTGTGGTTTATATTTCTTGATTCATTGTTCCTTTACTGTTGATGGTTGATTCTAAAAATTTCAAAATTTTCATTGCCTGTTCCAAAACTGGTGGGTTGTATCTGTTTGATCTTCTTAATATTTAATTTTAATCCCATTTTTTTCACTTTTGTCCTTAACTTTCATTACTAGAGCTCACAGAGCCCTAGCATTTTTAACTATCAGAGCAGTGGTATGAACATAGCAGACGTTATTGAAGTTTCTTCCTCCAATTAAAAAACATACTCATCTTCCAATCTAGCTTCTTTTAATATTAGATTGAATAGTAAAGAAAATGAATAAATAAGTTGGGAAACTCCCAAATCAAGATGGCAGTGTTTGTTTACAATAGCAGAAAAGGAAAAATTGCAAAGTGAAGCTTGTTTTACTCTCCATAAAGATAAATTAATGCATACATATAAAACACTCATCTGACCAAAGTGAACTACAACCATAATACACAGAAGCAGAAATAAACACAGCTGAACAAAATGAAATAATACTTGTATCACTTGAGTAAGCAGAGCGCCAGTGATATCTCCTAATCAAATTAACCACTGAAACTAAGCCGAATAAGAGATCATTAATCACTGTTCACATGGCAGATTTATTTCAGATGTAGATGGTTTTTGGAACATGAAATTCATTTCTTAATAGCAGAAAGACATAAATCCAGCCTATTAACAAGTATTGCCCAATATTCCATCAGAATCTCACAAATTATTTTGTTGATCATGATGAGATGATGATGATGATAATGAGGAGAAGGAGGAGGAAGAGGAGGAGGATGACAACATCAATTTATTTCACTAAAGCCTAAACAGTTTGAAACCTAAGCCTTTCCCCCAAACTTGAGAAATTGGCCAAGACTGTAAAAATTAGCATTAGAGACAATGTTTTTGACTACATACATTATTAGACAATAATGACAAGAACTGTGGTTGCTGGTCCCAAATTTACAGAATGCCTTCCTAGGAAGATTCTCCTACTTGGATGGTGTTGTGATTCCTCACCAGCCAGTAGATCCGGCAGCTCAGTCTGAGGAATCACATGAGGAGGAGGAGCCTGGAGTGACATTAGTCTCAGAGGAAGGCTCTGAGGAGCTCCAAGACTTACAGTAGGATGAGGAACCCGGCCCCTCTACTCGTGCTCAGGCTGTGCTGGGAGCCTGAGTTGGACAGTGATGAAGAACAGCTGGGACAAATCCAGGATGCACGAAAGCACAGGCAAGAGAAGCCAGTAGGACAGAGGAATGCAATGGGGCAGTTCCAAAGGCAAAGGAGAAGGCATTAGGAAGCCACGCCTTGGCTGAATTATAAAAGGGAAGGTGTGGAAGGTGCTGGTTGCCAAAGGCAACCATTCGTGTTGAGGATCGAGTTTCTGTGGACTGTGTTTGTTTGCCTTAGAAATTAACTCATGTCTGTGACAATAAAAGGGGTTGTTTTTTTCTTGCGGTTCCTGCCTGTTTCTTGAAAGAGGGGTTTCTCCTTGTGAGCATAACAAGGACTCCTGTAGGCTGGGACAGAACAGTTTGCCTTCAGCCTTCTACCCCCTATTATCATGGAGCAGTTACATGCGGAGAATGCCCAGCTCTCCCAGCAGCTGGCTTTGCTGGCAGCTCAAGTTGCTCAATTTCAAGCCTCCATTCCTGCTGCTCCACAACCCCAAAGGAAATGCCTGAGAAATTCGATGGCACTCTGGAGATGTTTCCAGATTTTTTGGGCCAATGCCAGCTCTTTGTCAGCCTGAATGCGGCTGACTCCCCCAATGACCATGATAAAGTGGGGTTTATGATCAGCCTCCTCTCTGGTGCTGCAGCTTGTTGGGGCACACCCCTGCTAGCCCAGCCTAGTCCGTTGTTGAATAATTTTGGGGAGGTTTGTGACTATATGCGTCTTATGTATGAGGCCACCATTAAGATACAGACTGCTACCCGACGCCTGAAAGCTCTGAGGCAGGGCTGACGCCCTTTACAGGGATATATCAGTGAGTTTCGGCTGCTAAGCCAGGATTCAGCCTGGAACGAAGCTGCACTCATGGTCACTTTCCAGGATGGCTTATCGGAGGAGCTGTTAGACGAGCTGGCCCATGTCGATGTTCCCCCAGACCTCAATGGGTTGATCTATCTCTGTTTGCAGATCAACGCTTGGCTGCAGCAGCGTAGGAGTCGTCATGCCATCCCAGAGACCCAGTGGCCCCAGTTGTGCGTGAGACTCTGGTTCTGCAGGAGGAGCCTATGCAGTTAGCTGCTGCCAGACCTCACCTATCGGTGGCAGAAATGAATAGACGATGTTCGGGAGGGTTGTGTTTCTACTGTGGGGACCCTGGGCATTTGGCCACCTTCTGCCCCAAGAAGCGACGAGGGGTGTCAGCTATCGAGCCTGCCCCGTGAAAGCAACCTCATCTGTCGGGAAACGCCCCAAGCCCAACCTAAAAGATGTTTTGGGTCGGGCTTCCTCCAACATCAAGCAACGTCCTTCGGATGCTGCACTCGGACCTCCATGGCATTTGATATTGGCGGCATGCTTGATCCTCCCCAGGAAGCCACAGGGGATTCTGGTACATGCTTTGGTCGACTCTGGGGCCACCACAAACTTGATGGATGCAGCATTTGTGGCCAAATGGGCTGTTCCCCAATGCCCGGTGGAACCGTCTCTATTAGTAGAGACTATTGATGGCCGAGTGCTCCTGTTTCGGACAATTAAGGCTGCCATGCAACCGTTGGGTATGGCCATCAGTTTGCATGAGGAGGCTATTCAGTTTTACATAACCTCTGACCTGCTTTTCCCCATGGTCCTTGGGATTGGCATGGCTCCAGATGCATGACCCGCAGATTTATTGGTCCCAGAACTTCGTCATCTTTCCAAGTTTACAGTGTGTGGATAACACCCACCAAATCTGTGCCGGCCAGGTGGTGAATCCCCCAGGGCTCTCCCTGCCCTCCAAACTGGAGACTTATGCTGATGTGTTCAGTGAAACTGAGGCGGATCAATTGCCCCTGCACAGGCCATATGACTGCCCCATTGACTTAGTTCCTGATGCCCCTCTCCCAGTGGGGCATTTGTATTCCATGTAGGACCCTGAGTTGGCCACATTGCAGGACTTTCTGGACAAAAATTTGGCTTGGGGTTTTATTCGGCCCTCATCTTTGCCAGTGTCTGCACCAGTGCTCTTTGTAAAACAGAAGTCTGGAGAATTGAGGTTTTTCTGTGACTATCAAAAACTAAACGCTATTATGGTACATAATCGATACCCGCTGCCCCTCACCTCCGAACTTCTGGAACAGCTCCGGAAGGCAAAAATCTTCACGAAATTGGACTTGAGAGAAGCCTACAATCTTGTTAGGATTCGGTCAGGTGATGAGTGGAAGACAGCATTTGGCACCCGGTATGAGCACTTTGAGTATACAGTGATGCCGTTTGGGCTGACCAAAGCCCCTGCAGTTTTTCAACACTTCATGAATGACATATTCCGGGATCTGTTAGATCAGTTTGTCGTGATGTATTTGGATGACATTCTGATCTACTCCCCTTCGTGGGAGACGCACCACCAGCATCTCCGTCAGGTCCTGCAATGGCTCCGAGATCATCGTTTGTATGTCAAACTGGAGAAATGCCAATTCTATCAAATGACCATTGATTTCCTAGGTCATCACATTTCTCCTGAGGGCATCGCCATGAAGCCGAGCAAGGTCAAGTCTCTGCATAGTTGGCAACCCCAATGTCGCATTAAAGATGTCCAGCGACTCCTTGGGTTCGCCAACTACTATAGAATCTTCATCCCCGGTTTTGCTTCCATGACTGTGCCCCTCACTCGGCTCCTGCAGAAAAAGACCCGGTTTCATTGGGATGCCCTGGAGCAACAGGCTTTTCAGGTTTTAAAGGAAGCCTTCATGAAGGAACCCATCTTGAAACATCCTGACCCACAATGGCCGTTTGTCATGGAAGCGGATGCCTCCAACATTGCCATGGAGCAGTGTTACTCCAGGCTAATGCGCCTGGTGGTGCCCTCTTCCCTTGCGCATACTACTCGCAGAAATTGAACATATGTGTGGGATAGTGTTGTGATTCCTTGCCAGCCAGTAGATCCGGCAGCTGAGTCGGAGGAATCAGATGAGGAGGAGGGGCCTGTTAGTGATGTTAGAGTCAGAGGAAGGCTCTGAGGAGCTCCAAGACTTACAGTCAGACGAGGAGCCTGGCCCCTCTATTCGTGCTCAGGCTGAGACACAGCTGTGCTGGGAGCCTGAGTTGGACAATGATGAAGAACAGCTGGGACAAATCCAGGTATCTTGTAGCTTTAAAAAGACAAGTTGATTGGATACAATTCATTCTTTCACCTGCTGGGACACCTGTTGTCACAACTGTCTGTTTCATTTTAAGTGCCCTGCATAGTAACCATCAATGTCATTTGAGCCCTGGTGGCTTAGTGGTTAAAATGTAGTATGGCAGGCTAACTCTACCCACAGCCTGGAGTTTGATCCTGATGGGGCTTGACTCAGCCTTCCATCTGTCTGAGGTTGGTCAAATGAAGACCCAGATTGTTGAGGGCTGACATTGTAAATCTCTCAGAAAGTGTTGTAAAGCACTATGGAGCGGTATATAAGTCTAAGTGCTTTTGCAATTGCTATTTGATAGCATGAGCTTGAGTTTCAAGCACTAAAGAGAGAAGCTATGTTAATTTAAAAAAAACCCTTGATGTCACTCCTCTCCAGGCCCAGTAATAAATCTTACAAACTGTTTCTCATGATGATCTAGTCAGTAACATAGTGAGCCTTCAAACCAGTGGTGCCAGCTTCTCACACTAATCTGAAGGAGATAATCTGAGCCAACTTTGATCTGGAAAAATTGTTTTAGGTAACACCCAGAAGAGTTTTGCTGCAAGCCAGAAAGGATAAGGGCTGTGGCTAAGAGGCTCAGTGCTCTGACTCAGGACACACTGGATTCCTGAGGCGTATACATTCATTTCAAAGAAAATGTAGTCAGGAAAACAGACCCATAAAGAGTCAGCAAAAAACCCCCACAGGATGTCATTTTAACATGGAAAGACTTAAAACTAGCAGTTCTTGCAAGGAGCCTCCAACATTCCTGAGAGGAAGCTGTTGCGTAAAGAGGAATGGGATAAAATTCCTCCAAGTTCTACAGCAGTGTTTCTCAACCTTGACAATTTTAAGGCATGTGGACTTCAACTCCCAGAATTCCACAGCCAGCAATGCTGGCTGTGGAATTCTGGGAGTTGAAGTCCACATGCCTTAAAATTGTCAAGGTTGAGAAACACTGTTCTACAGGTAAAGCTAATGTTAAGTTGAAAGGGGTGCCAGGTTCCGTGATTCACAAATCACAATAAGCTGCCCTGAGTTTGCTTACGTTTTGGTTTCTTATGTTCTATAAACCTACACACTGTGGTTTGAGACAATAGCTTATAATTTATTTTGTTGAGCAAACTCAATCTGCTACAGTTGATTTAGTAACTAACACTACGGTGTTTTTCTGTGGTCACTATGTTTTTTTTTCTCTTTTCATCTGGCTTTTTAAAAATATAGAATAGAATACACAGTAACAGAGTTGGAAGGGACATTGGAGGTCTTCTAGTCCAACCCCCCCTGACTTATACCTTATATCAGGGATCCCCATCCTCCAGTCTGTGGACCAGCACCAGTCAGGGGCATGCCAGAAACCAGGCCGCGCAAACAAGCGAAGCCCCATCCATGGGATGCAGGCAGCACGCGAAACCAGGCCCCCTCTGGTCCATGGAAAAACCTGTCTCCACAGAACCGGTCCCTGGTGCCCAAAAGGTTGGGGGTCACTGCCTTATACCATTCCAGAGAAGTGGCTGTTTAATCTCTTTTTTAAAAAACCCCAAATGTTGGAGGCAAGCCATTCCACTGATTAATTATTCTCACTGTCAGGAAACTTCTCCTTAGTTCTAGGTTGGATCTCTTCTCGATAAGATTCCATCCATTACTTTTTGTACTTTTATATATTATACTTATGATTGGTTTTTTTATGTTTATGTGATTTAACTTTTTAACTTCTTTTCTGCCACTGTAAGATTCCACAGGTTCTACAATTGGGGAGGCATATTAATTAATGAAATATATAAACTAACTGTCAATGCTGCTAACATTGGATGTTTTTGCTTTGACAACAGATGGAGATGTAGCCATTTTCTTCTTTTCAATTTTAGAGTTAGATGATGCTGAGGGGGGAATGTGCATGAGAGTTCAGCTAGACATAACAATACTGAACATAGCGTGAGAATCAAGGTTGTTGAAATAAGAGATGATGAGAATTGGCGGGCTGGAGAGCTGGAGCGAAAGCCCGTGCTTTAAACTAATTGGGGAAAGTGATTTATGACTGTTAATTGGAGGAGGGAATTGTGCTTTGATACTATGTGCTCAGGGGAGGGGAATTCAGTTTTTGGCTTCGATTATGTTAGTGCTAATGTTATGCTTCTCAAATAAATATTCTTTAAGGCAGTGGTGGCGAACCTATGGCATGGGTGCCAGAGGCGGCACTCGGAGTCCTCTCTGTGGGCACACATGCTATTGCCCCAGCCTCACCTCCACCTGTAACACCCTCCTCACCAGCAGCACTCCTGGAGAAGGGTTGCCCCCGAGCGTGGTCCACGCAGAGCAGTGCAGTCAAGGACATGGCAGCCAGGCAGCATAGACAAGACTCTACCCTCATGCCCCATCGCGCACAGTTGATGCTGCGGGGCATGGGCAGAGGACGTGGCTGCCATGGCACTGCTGGGTGATCTGCAGCGGGCCCTGGAGGCGGTGAGTGGCCTGTGGGCAGGTGGGGAGGCAGGGGGGCAGGGGGTGGAGTGGGAACGGGGCTAGTTTTGGGGTACTCGGTCTCTAAAAGGTTCACCATCACTGCTTTAAGGTAAACAATGCTTCGAAGTTCTTTAAAGAGTTTCATCTCTCGGAACCATGACATTAACCATAATCAGACAAACATAGAAACCGGAGTGATCAAGGGATCCTTTTTTCCTCCCTTCCTCTCAAATGTTCTCAGACTAAAAGTACAAATGTGAGCTTCCATCAAGTAATTTTAGAATATATTTCAATTCCATTTTCAGGTCATTTAGTTTAATATTATATGATTAAAGTACTTTTTCCCCAGAGATGCAGTCAGACAAAGCTTTGTATTAATTTTAAAAAATCCTACTGTTATCCATAAGGGGCTGTATCTGAACATGACTTGGAAGCTAGACTTCGTGCAGAATGCAGAGTCACAGAGCTAATAAGCCTTAGTTATTGCATTAATATAATATCCATTCAGTTTCTGTCCTGGTGGCCAGCAGACTTCCAAATTCCAATCAAAGTTCTCACTTTCACCTATAAAGTTCTATAAGGCTTGACTCCAAAGAGTCTTAAAGACCATATAATTCACATTGTGTCTATGCAATGAGGAGATATAAATAGTTGCAAGGTCAGTCTGAGCTTTACCTATTAGCCTTCCATAAGGAAATTATGTTTGAATGCTTTTCCAAAAGGCAAGTAGACTTTCTTGGGTTTTTCCTTGAAAAACTGAAGAACCTCTTGGATGAGAAACAAAACATTTTCAAGGAAAAACCCAAGAAAGTCCAGTTGCCTTTTGGAAAAGTACGTTTGGGACAACCATGACCCGGATGACTGAGAATCTTCATAGACACACTTCATTTTCAGACAGTTTTCTAGAGGATGAATTGTAATGCACTGTTGGCATGTGTAGAGACTGCCAAAACAAGCTCTTATGTACAAAAATGGCAACAAAATCCAAGCATTCAGGTCCATGTCAGACAAATAACAAAGACAGACCAGCTCCTCCTACTGTACAAGCAATGTTGTTCAAAGGATCTCAGAGGACTTTAGTCAAGTAACAGAATAAAAGTGTTGGAAGAGACCTTGGAGGTCTTCCAATTCAACCCTCTGCTCAAGCAGGAAATCCTATACCATTTCAAACAAATGGTTGTCCACCCTCTTCTTAAAAACTTCCAGTGTTGGAGCATCCACAACTTCTGGAGGCAAGCCGTTCCATTAGTTTATTGTTCTCACTATCAGGAAATTTCTCCTAATTTCTAGGTTGCTTCTCTCCTTGATTAGTTTCCATCCGTTGCTTCTTGTCCTGCCTTCAGCTGCTTTGCAGAATAGGTTGGCCCCCGTTCTTTGTGGCAGCCAATTAGATATTGGAACATTGCTATCATGTCATCCCTAGTTCTTCTTTTCATTAAATTAGATATATCCATATCCTGCAACTTTTCTTCATATGCTTTATCCTCCAGTCCCCTAATCATCTTCGTTGCTCTTCTTTGCACTCTTTCTGGAGTCTCAACATCTTTTTTATATCATGGTGACCAAAACTGGATGCAATATTCCAAAAGTGTGGTATATCATCTCCTCCCTAGTCTCTCTCCCCATTTGCTTTTCTTTCTTTAGATTCTCTGTTGGCTTTCTCACTGACCTGGTGCGTTGATCAATATCGTAACTGAGTCCATCCTTTTTGCTTCTGGCTATCCTCTTCTCTTTCTTTCCACCTTTTCTAGCATGACAGCCAACTTCAGAGATCTGTCATATAAACCCTTTTATGAGAGTTGATCCTGCTACAGTTTGGAGGACATGAGGGCAAACCTTGTTACTGTAAGATCATGCAGATGCTATTGTTCCTCCACGTTGGTTCATATGAATTCCTGATTATAGGGAGAAAAGGAAGTTGTCCACCAACACTTGCTGACATTTGTACTCTTTGACACTGTAAATATTTCACTTTAAGCCTATGTTCTTTTCTTGTCTGGAATGTTTTGGCTTATATGTGTTGGCATATTCATTACTCCAGAGCCTGAATTAATTTCCATTTTTCATTAGCTAAAAGTAAATGTCTGGTCACAGTCAGGATCTGATCAAGACATTGTGTTGTTTGCAGTAGTCAGCCAACTCTTGTGGTTCCCTCAACCTCTCACCCATCCCCAGGTCAAAGTGTATATTTTTGGACATGAGAAAGAAAAAAAATCCCTGGTAATAAACATAAAGCATTAACAGAGCAACTTGCTGCCTTTCATGACATCTAAAATTCTATCCCCTCAGGCAGCTGGTTCATTTTGACTAATGGTGAAACTGGGCCTGATATTAGACAACTAATAAATTAAATAAACTTGATTCCAATTCCTTTGTTCCTTTGTTTAACCCAGGTTGGCAATCTGCAATACAACTTTTTTTTACAGACCCAAGAGTAAGCTTTGTCTACATTTTTGCATTGTTTTTAAAAAGGGTGTGTGTGAATGAGTCTTAATGGACAAGCTTGTATTATAAATTAGCTAAAACAGTTTTTCTCAACCTCAGCAGTTTTAAGATGTGTGACTTTCAACTTCCATAATTCTCCAGCCTTGGCTGCTGGAGAATTGGCTGCTTTCCTGTTGCAGAAGCTGGGAAGCAAAGAAAAAGCCTTTAAGGTTGATAATCTTCTAATTTACTGGTATAATTCAAGTTTCTGTTAATACTTTTGTCTTCAACATACCTAGTACCGATGAAACAATAACTTTTGATTGACTGGCTAGTATAGGTTGAGATGCGTTGAATGCTAATACCCAGTAAATTATTTCAAGGATTAATATGATATAAATCTGATTATATAGCAATATGTTTGCCCTATCCTGGTCCAGTAACTCACTCAGTTTTTAATTAATTCCAACTCATTGTGGCATAAATATTTGTGACAACCAGAGGCCTACAAATCCATTTAGGATGCCTAATTCTGTTTGCTTGCTTAAATAGCCATTGTCTTCCTGATACTTGCCAGAGGTCCTACAGCTACAGTTCTCAAAGTTCCCAGTCAATAGCATGCAAAAAAACGGAATGAGAGTTTAGTTCAGAATAAGAAAATTGCAGACCTTATGTAAATAAGTGCAACATCATTATTTAAGTTACTTCATTAAAAGTTTTTTCCCTCCACAAACAATGCAAATCAAATATAAAGCTTGTTTGTATTTGAATAGCAGCTTCAAGGATTTGGCACGAGAGCTATCAATCCTCAATGTCCAACTTCTGGAAACCAAAATGGAAGAGCTTGAAAAAAACTAAACAAGATCAGATGTGGTTAGTACTCAGATGGAGATGGAATATCACCAGGAAACCTTAGAGCTAGAAACTCAAAAAGCAAGTTTAAAAAAAAATGCAATCAGAATTAATCAACAGAAAGCTACTTCAACAATATTGTATAGACATTGTCATTATTTCACCAATTTATTAAGCTGGACTTCACTTTGTATACAGAGACACTTTTAAATTTTCGTTCTTGGTTACCAATAAGCCTTACACACCACAGTAATCTTAAAATAGGAGATACAGTAAGTTGATATTGAGACGAATGAGATACTATTAAGTCACGAGTACTTTGCTTCAGTAGTAGAAGGCAGCAATGAGACAGATGGACCAGTTAACACAGATAATAAACTTGTTTGTCCAGCAGTCGGGACAGAATCTGCCACAACCACTAGGTCTTGGATTATCATGATCCAAGATTCATCAGTGGTTCTGCTCCATCAGCAACTGTTCTATACCAAGCACTGGTGTCTCTGTTGAACAAATAGTCTAGGAAGCTGGGAATCACAAAGAAGTGGTGATCAACCTATTCTCCAAATCACCTGAAGGCAGGACAAGAAGCAATGGATGGAAACTAATCAAGAAGAGAAGCAACCTAGAACTAAGGAGAAATTTCCTGACAGTGAGAACAATTAACCAGTGGAACAACTTGCCTCCAGAAGTTGTGAGTGCTCCAGCGCTGGAGGTTTTTAAGAACAGATTGAACAGCCATTTGTTTGAAATGGTATATGGTCTCCTGCCTGAGCATGGGATTGGATTAGAAGACCTCCAAGGTCCCTTCCAACTTTGTTCTTCTGTTAAGAATCTGTTAATGATAAGGAAGTATTCTGCACTAAAGTGCTGTATTTATCTCCTTGGATCTATCAGATTCATGAAAGAAAGACAAGGTGTAGTCCAAGGAGTATCTATTAGAACAGCGAAACCAAAGTTAAATTAGTGCATAGTGATATTATTTAGCTTCACCACCTTCCAATTTGAGAAGACAAATAATCTCCCTATCGTCATCTCCTCTGTAGCAATGTGTTAATCTCATTTATTTGTTCCTTCATTCAGATTACTGGCCCTCTTGTCCATTTCCACTACTTTATACTTTTCATCTCACCCTCTTACCCTAACAATTGTGTTTTGACTCAAGAATTAACAGCAGGATTGATAGAGCATGTTTCTTTGGGAAAGGCACGATTTATCCATTATTGCATGACATTTATTAAAACCAAAATACTAATGTTAAATAAATTGAATACTTGCAATTAAAGCAATCCTACTTCCTGCCTTTTATTTATACGGCACAAAAATGACACCAGGGGAAAGCTGCTTAAAAGTAATGTACAATGAATGCTGCTGTAGCCCGCAGTTAATTGGGCCACAAATCGAAAGGTGGTCTTGAGGAACAAAGGCAAAAGGCTCCACCTTCACTATCAATCAGGTCCAGTCAAAAGATGCACAGAACACAGTATGTGTATACTATCAATATCAAAATAATGGAAGTGATCGCAGGGCATGCTAAAAACAGTTTTTGCCCAACTGGTATCTTTGAGATGTGTTGGGGAAAAAAAAATCTTCAAAAATTCACAACCAGCTTGACCAATGGATAAAATTCTGGGAGTTGCTAGAGAGCCCCAGTTTGGCCAAGAGTGTGCTAAATCATGACCTGCACAAGAAATAAGTCAGAGCCACTTGAAACATGTCTGACCACTCATTCAAATAATGAAAGAATAATGAACCCTTCATCCTTGCACTTTTAATTAACTGTATTTTATCATGTCAACCTGTCAGAACCCAGTTATTGGGAGGGGGGTGATTTCTTTATTCTATGTTCCTGTGGGTTCTACCATACACCTGGAGGGAGGGGGGAAGCTATGGGTGCTACAATGTATCCACTCCGCTTTGCTATGGCTGCTACAATGTATCCTCTCCACTTTCCTCTCTCTGCCTGCTCTTTGATCTATTTCCTTTGCTGCCAACCTGGGGTGAGAATGGAATGTGCCTCCAGCCATCTGCCTTATCTCTAGCTGCAGAAGAAGAGGCATGAAGATCTAACAGCCTAACAACCTTGGGAATGGCGTTTTATCAACCCCGTTCCCACAGCGGGTTCCCACGTGGACATTGGCTCATTTGAATTGACTGGATGGATTATTGGGGTGGGGTTTGCCAGTTACTCCTTTAACCTATTGATTCGCGTGGGAAACTCTCAGATCCTGCCTTCTATGCCTGCTGTCAACTTCTCCTAATAAAAGTTCCTCTTGGAATGAAGCTGTTCCAGGAGTTCTGCTTTCTTGAGAAGAGGGATTGAGGCAGGTCCTAACACAACCGATGCAATCAACCAGGGTTATATTGATGAAATTTTACTGAAAGTTTTGTGGCTCTCAAAACTGGTAAGCATAGTTTTTTGGTTTAAAAAAAACATAGCAATTTAGTATTTGTTTATTATCCCACTTTTATTGGTTTTTACAAGTAACTCAAGGCGGCAAACAAAATACCTAATAGACCTTCCTTCTCCTATTTTCTCTACAACAGCAACACTGAGGTTAGTTGGGCGAGAAGAGAGTGACTGACCCAAGGGCAAATCCTCCCAACTCCATCTCTTGATCACCACTGCTGATGAGGAAGAGGAAACCTAAGTCCGAAGCTCATTTCAAACAGATCAAGTAAGACAAGCACTCAGTAATATTATGATACGACTACTTCCATCGGGACAACAGAAAATTTTGTGGCATCTTAAAAAAAGGACTACAACATGTGCATTTATGAAAATACTTAAAAGCACAGAAGCATATTTATTTAGAAAGACTCATAGTTCAGATAATCCTCGACGTACGAACACAACTGAGCCCAAAATTTCTAAAGCTAAGCAAAACAGTTGTTAAGTGAATTTTGCTCCGTATTACAATCTTTCTTGCCACAGTTAAGTGAAAACCCTGCAGGTGTTAGTAACAGGATTGTTAAGTGAATCTCGCTTCCCCGTTGCTTGTAAGAAGGTCGCAAAAGCTGATCACCTGACCCTGGGATACTGCAAACCGTCCTAAATGTGAACCAGTTGCCAAGCATCCAAATTTTGGTCAGGTGACCCTGGAGATGCTGCAACAGTCATAAAAGTGAAAAACGGTCGTAAGTCACTTTTTTCAGGGCCGTTGTAATTTTGAACGGTCACTAAATGGACTGTTGTAAGTCAAGGACTGCCTCTATTCAAGAAAGCAATTTCCCACACAAACAAAGCCTCCAGCGTTGCAAGTTCAACTTTTCGTTCAGACTGCTTCTCTTTAGCATCAGACAGCAACCTGTGCGTTTTTAAGATGCTCTTGTAAACAAAGGACATTTTCATTTGCAAATCAGATCCACAGTTTTCATCACAGTCCTTCTGAAGTAAGGAGGGTTTTTTCCACAACACTCGTAGGGTAAGCTGTGTTGATTCCCACTGAAATGACTGGAATGCACAATGTAACCCTGGCCACACAAATTTGTTTAGGTAGAAGTTCTAACAATCCTGACCGAGCCACAGAGGAAGAATGCTTGCTTCTGTTCCATGTCTAGGAAAACCCAAATTATGCAAAATAATAAATTATCCAAATCTTAACAGTAGTTTGAGGAGCACAGTTCTTGTAAATTTTAAATTGATAGCTGGGGAAGGGATATACTTTTTTAGAAGGAGTTCAAATAGCCTTGAGCAAAATCTTCCATTAGGTCTAAAACAGATGAAACTGTGCTATGGACAATGGAACAAATGGGACTACTCGGTTTTTCCTTGCAGCGAGATCTTTCATATCATTTGCTGCACAGCTCTTGTCAGTGAACGAACCTTTGACCTTCTGCCTGCTAAATATGTGCCATTACTGCAGTCCAAATAAATTCTTTCACAGTCATCTGTGGAAGGAAGACATGCCAGCCAGCTGCCGAATGGATATTTGGACACGTTGGAAATCTGCACTCAACAGCATGTCAAATAAAATTTACAAGTGGGCAAAGCCAGTTTTTCTGAAGCAAGAATTTTTTCCCCCTACATTTTCCGACAGTATATTCATGCATTAAGGCAGACATTGTCTTAAAAGAAACTTTTCTTCTGGGTATTACAAAAAGAAAGATAAATCT
Organism: Protobothrops mucrosquamatus; assembly: GCF_001527695.2. Taxonomy (NCBI): domain Eukaryota; kingdom Metazoa; phylum Chordata; class Lepidosauria; order Squamata; family Viperidae; genus Protobothrops; species Protobothrops mucrosquamatus. The sequence continues at coordinate 169,772 of NW_015387814.1, read as the reverse complement.
TTTCTAAAGCGATTTTTTAATAATTATATAATTAAGTAATTAAGCACAGCCTCTCCCATAGAGAACATGTTTAATCTCTCCTAAAGTTAATTTTTATAATTAAATAATTAAATAATGAAGCACTGCCTCTCCCATATAGTACATGTTTAGTCTCTCAAGTTATTTTTATAAATAAATAATTAAGCATTGCCTCTTCAATATGCTAGATGTTAATTGCGAATATTCTCTTTAATCAAAGATACTGCCCTTGAATGTAGCCTACAGAGATTCTTTGAAGTTTTGAGTGGAAGTAACAAAGAAATCCTATTCTTAACCTTGCTACATATAGTATGATAGCAATGGCACTTAGACTTATATGACGCTTCACAGTGCTTTACAGCCTCTCTAAGCAATTTTACAGAGTCAGCATATGGCCCCCAACAATCTGGGTTCTCATTTTACCGACCTTGGAAGGATGGAAGGCTGAGTCAATCTTGAGCCAGTCAGGATTGAACTCCTGGCAGTTGGCAGAATAGCTGAAGTGCTATTGGCATTGATTTGATTGATTGACTGATTGATTGATTATTCACTATCAAGTTGGTATCAACTCTTAGTGATTGCATAGATAGCTTGGTTGTTTTCTTGCAGACATTGCATACCCAAACTAGGCAACAACATCAGTGCACTGACTATGTTACCTAGTTTGGGTAATGAAACATCTGCAAGAAAACAACCAAGTTCAGAGAGCACCAAGGACCCCTCATGTCAACATTGAGCTACAAATATTCTCCTCTATCAGTAGTTTTATTTCTTGATGATCTGCCCCTGACTTGGTCCTTCAGGTCTTCAAAAAGTCCATCCCTTGCCAGTTTAATTTGAGTCCATCCAATTTGCTGCTGATTATCCAATTCTTCTCTTTTCTTCCATTCTTGCCATATTAGAGCCATCTCCAGAGACCTCACATATTATATCCAAAATAAGATAATTTGAGTCCGGTTATTTGTGCCTCAAGTGAGAACTCTTGATTTATTTTTTTGATGATCCATTTGTTTATTTTCTTGATTATCCATGATATTATCAGGAATCTTCCCCAATACCAAAGTTCAAAAGCCTCAATATTTGTTGCTTCCACTGAGTGTAATAAGGAATACCATTGCTTGCTTACCTTTAAGTACGGTAAGTATCTTTAAGTACAGACATATCATAGCATCTAAACATTTTTTTCAAAGCCATCATGACTGTTGTACCAAGTGCTAGTTATGGCATATTTCCTGACTCCTTATTCTTTTATTGCTGATAGCTGATCCTAAAAAGTGGAAGGTATCTATCATTTTCATATTTCACTGTCAGTTCCAAAACTGGCTATTGAGCCTGTTGTCATTAGTTTGGTCTTCTTTATATTTAATTTTAATCCTATTTATTTGCTTCTTGATTTGTATAGCTAGTTTGCAGATGCTTTGCATTTTCAACTATTAGAATAGAATAGAATAGAATAGAATAGAATAGAATAGAATAGAATAGAATAGAATAGAACAGTGATGGCGAACCTTTTGGAGACCGAGTGCCCAAACTACAACCCAAAACCCACTTATGCATCGTCGGGTGCCGGGTGGGTGTGGCCCATTGGCTGGGCGTGGCCCATTGGATGGGTGTGGCTGCGGTGGTAATGGCAGATTGGGTGGGACTAAAAAGTTCAATCAATCAATTCCAACTTTGCAAGAACTTTTTTTCCCGCAAGAAGTTGAAATTGACTGATTGATTGAACCTTTTTTTTTTTTGTACATGGCGGCGGAGGCCTAAAGCAAAAAGGTTTTATAAAACCCAGCTGAAGGCCTAGGACTGGGGTGAAGCTGTGCATGCCCACAGAGAGGGCTCTGAGTGCCGCCTCTGGCACCCATGCCATAGATTCGCCACCACTGGAATAGAATAGAATAGAATAGAATAGAATAGAATAGAATAGAATAGAATAGAATAGAATAGAAGTTTCTTTACACAATGCAAGTTATTGATGTTTCTTCCTCCAATTTTAAAACCATGTTCCTCTTCTTCCGATCCAGCTTTCCTTAATATATATTCATCATATAGGTTGTATAAATAAGGGGAGACTATACAACCATGTCTCATTCCTTTGCCAACCTGGAGCTAGTCTCTTCCATCATGTTCTGTTTCTGCTCTGGCTTCTTGATTTATTTTTAGATTTTACATGAGGACAATGAAATAACTTAAGATTCCCAAGCACATTCCCAAGTAGAATGTGAGTCTAAGTACATTCCACAGTTTGACATAATTATAATACAATCAAAGGCATTTCTATAATCAACGAAGCACACAGTGACTTCTTTCTATTGTTCTTTGGCTTTTTCAATTATTCAATTGAGAATTATGTCTCATGTTCCTTGGCATTTTATAAACCAAATTTGAATGTCTATTGTCTGGGTCCGAATCTGTGTTGGATGATCCTAAATCTTATTTCGTTAGTGTATGAAACAAAGAATACTATATGGTGGTTGACACATTCTGTTAACTCTCCTTTTTGGATATTAGAATATTGATTGACCTCCAATCTTTTGGCTATTGTGTTGTTCTCCAAATTTACAGGAATAGCTAAGCTAGAATCTTTACTCATTCTTCTGTTGCTGGCCATATTTCAGTGAGCCTTCCATCAGCTCCTGCAGATGACTCAGTAAATTGGACTGCTGATTTAATTTCATCTTCTAATAGTAGAGGTTCTTGAAAGTAGGGAAGATCTTCTAAAGTATCTTGGATGTTGACATCTCTACTGACAGTATTTCAGTATACATCTTCCATCTTTGATATTTTTTGAATTAGCTGTTTGTCTATTGACTTCCTTTAGGTTGAGGTTGGAATCTTCTTCTAGTTTCAGAAATCTTTTGGAACACTTCCTTTTGTTCCATATCTGTTTCCATCTTCGAAGTCTTCACAAATGTTGTTGTAATACTTCTACTTGTATCTTCTAACAACCCTCTGAAATACTTCATTAAGTTCCTTTCTGAGACTTTTAGCCTTCTTGGCTTTAACTTCTCTACTTGGTCATTTCCATGATAGGTTCTGCCATCGATTTCTTCTATTTCTTCATCTTAGGCAATCTGCTTTCACATTCATCCTTAATGACTTCTTTGGATTCTGGTTCTCTAGCAATGAGATTCGGGACTTCAAATCCATTTCTGATGTTCTGCTTGAACATGATGGGTATATGCCCAAGGTCATACTATAGAAACAACCTCCTCCTCCTCCCCCCTCCCTCTCCCTCTTCATCCACATAAGCAATTTGTCATCTGTCCTACAATCAGCACCTATGTCTGTGGTGCTGTATCTGAGATCCTTTACTTCAGACATGTCAAACACAAGGCCCGGGGGCCGGATGCGGCCCGTGAAGTGGTTTCATGTGGCCCGCGAAGCCATCCTGGAAACAGTGAGGGAACGGCCCCCGCTGTCTTGGCCCTGGCCCAGGCTGGCCGGGAGCCAATGTACAATTTTGTGGTGGCCATCTATGCTGAAACGCATTCAGTCTTAGCTCCACAAGGCCGTCTAGAAACAGCGAGGAACCAGCCCCTGCCGCGTTGGCCCCACCCCCTGGGTGCATGCTGGGGAGGTGTCACCCTTTGTGAGGAATGAAGAAATGGACCATGCCTTGGCGCTTGCCCCGGTCCCACCCCCTTCTGCCAGACACCCTCAGATCTGCCCCACTCCTGCCCAGGCCCCCACAGGCACCCTTGACGCGCCCACCCAGTAGGCCACACCCACCCAGCCCCCCCCCGAGGGCAACCGCAATGCTGATGCGGCCCTCAATGAAATTGAGTTTGACACCCCTGCTTTACTTCCTTTTAGAAATACACACCCACCAAGACATATACATACATATATATCCAGACATACATACTACCTCTTTCTGAAATGCTGTTGGCATAATACATTACCACCAACAAGAGCATCAATCAATATCAGTTTAAAATTAACACAACCAGAAGAAAAAAAAGCCATTGTAAGATTACCTTCCATTGCTCTTTTGAAGAAGACTTTGCAGCTTCCACAAGTGAGGACACCATAGTGGCACCCAGAAGCTTCATCACCACAGATAAGGCAGATCTTCTGGGGCAAAGGTTCAAACCCATACTGAGGGCTCTGACCAGCTTCAGGATCAGACCTAAACCAAGTAGACAAAAATAAGAAACCGAAAGTTAAGAGGGAAGCAGCAGCAAATCTTAATCTACAAAGGACACTCAAATCCTGCGGGGTTTAGAAAAACCAGAATATATACTGTGCTTGATAAATAAGACAGATTTTTTTCCAAAGAGTTATGAATACAAGTCAGCCCTCTTAGATTGCAGGACAGGTTTAATAGCTCTTGTGTAGTGGCCTGTCTCTTGTAAATGCTCACCTGCTTCCATCCATGACACCTAAGGGGTGGGAGATCCGGTTATGGGCAAATTAAAGCCTTGCCCTCCCCAAAAGATGTACATTTTTTTAAATAAATGACAGAATAAACACTACTAGCATTAGAACTGTCTGGACATTTTTCTAAGGGCATGCTTGAACATCCAAGAATTCAGTTCAAAATTCCCCCCACTTGCATTTCATGAAAACATCACCTTTTATTAAGAAGGGGACCCTACAACAAAACTCAGAAGAAGCACATCCTCCTCTCATGGAAGGAAGTCTCCAGCTCAGGGGTTCCAATGAGGAAGTCAAGAGCAAAATGACTCAGTTGAGCAGCAACAGAATATTCCATCCCTACAGATTTACTCAGTCTTTTCTCCCAGTTCCTGGGCTCATTGTCAGTAAACAGGCCTGAAAAAAAGCAGGTTAGGCTTCAGATCCTCCCTCAGAACCATCTCTTTGCAAACTAGGATAAAAAAAACAATTGAATAAATCAACTCCCATGTCCAACTTTGATATGCATTTTTTTAAAAAAAAAAAAACCTCATTCGAATATTCTACCTGCTAGCATCGTAGAGCAATATTCCTTTAAAACAAAAAGATGGAAATGTGCAAAATACATTTTAAAACCTAACATAAGATCCAGCTGGAGGAAGAACACTAACATGAGAGTGAAGTGGAGCTGAGCTCACAGTAAATTATGACCAGCTAATCTGCAGCAACTTCTGGAGTGTTATTTATTTCCCAGAACTCAGTCACCTCTCTTCAGCACTGGGAAATAAATCACTTCTTTTCATTGCTGGCACGGATAGCAGAGGAAGAGAGAATTATTGGATGAGAGGAAGGTCCCTATTTGGAAAAAAAAGGCAATCAAATTGGATCATTCAGAGGCTAAACAAAAACTGTTTAAGGGAAGCTAAGCAGAGCCAGTCCTGGTTAGTTCTTGGATGGGAGACATCGGATAATTTAAAGATTGAAGGTGAGGTCAAAAATCTTCTCAGAAGAAATGCAAACCACTTCCACGTTATTGCCATAGAAATTGCATGGACAAACCCATGAAGAGCTCAAACACAGCTCAAGGGAGTTTTTAGCTTTATTGGTTTTAGGCGTTTCCGGTTTAATTTTGCACCCAGCATAGTTCCATTCAATCTCCAATATCCAGATCAGGATAAATGCACAGCCCACTCAGTTCAGCTGGTATAAAAATGCCACTTGATGTTCCTTTATCAATCATCAAAAGAGTGTATTAGCAAAAGTAGAAAAGGCTGGGGAAAGCAAAGAAAAAAAATCATGAACAACAGACAAGAATGAATAGCTCATCCATCCATTTATCCATCTATTGATCTATTCTAGACTGAAAGACATAGAACTTTCCAATACCACTGGAAACAATACTGTAGGTCAGTGGTGGCGAACCTATGACACGGGTGCCAGAGGCGGCACTCAGAGCCCTCTCTGTGGGCACGTGCGCCGTCGCCCCAGTCCTAGGCCTTCAGCTGGGTTTTATAAAACCTTTTCGCTTTAGGCCTCCGCTGCCGTGTAAAAAAAAAAGGTTCAATCTATCAGTCAATTTCAACTTCTCGCGGGGAAAAAACGAGATCTTGCAAAGTTGGAATTGATTGATTGAACTTTTTAGTCCCACCCAGTCTGCCGTTACCACTGCAGCCACGCCCATCCAATGGGCCCCGCCCACCCGATGGGCCACACCCAGCCAATGGGCCACACCCACCCGGCACCCGACGATGCATAAGTGGGTTTTGGGTTGCAGTTTGGGCACTCGGTCTCTAAAAGGTTCGCCATCACTGCTGTAGGTAATTAACATGGACAATTCCAGAGGAAGTGTCCTCTGGTTTTCCACCTTTTAACCCTTTCAAGTACATAACAGCAGCAGAATCAGCATGCAAAGCAGGACACCAGGTGATCCCTCCTCCAAAGTGCACCATTAAATAAAAAAAAAATGGGTGGGTGAGTGGGAGGGAATGATATAGCTCAGGGGTCTTCAAATTTGGCTCTTTTATGACTTGTGGACTTCAACTCCCAGAATTTCTCAGCCAGCATGGAAGCCCATATGTCAAAAAAGGGCCAAGTTTGAAGACCCCTGATGTAGCTAATACTTGACAGCAAAAAAAAAGACAAAAACAAAAAAAAAATCCTGCTTAGAGAGGAATGAGGAGCCTTACTGAGAGAAAAGTGATTTAGAAGGATTCAAATGTAAGAATATAGGTACAACCATTCATTTAGCAACCGTTCAAAGTTACAACAGCACTAAAAAAAAAAGGTGATTTGCAATCGGTCCTCATACCTCACAGTATCCCCATGGTCTAAAATCATAATTTGGGTGCTTGGCAACCAGCCTGTATTTATGAATGGTTGCAGAATCCTGGGGGTCATGTGATCATCACTTGTGATCTTCCCAGCCTTCTGACAAGCAAAATCAATGGCTGAATTCGCTTAACAACCCACACGATTCACTTAATAACTGCAGTGATTTGTTTAATATTTTTTTGTGTGGTAAAAATGGTCATAAAACCAGGTGTGACTCACTTAACATTTGCCTTGCGTAGTAACAGAAATTCTGATCTCAACTGTGGTCATAAATCCAGGAGTACCTACATGGTCCTCAAGCAAGCATGGCAGGCAGCCTTTAGTTGTCTCCACCCAACCAACATAGTGGAGTTTCTATGTTGAGAACAAGCAAAGATCTACCTTGTTTTCACTTCATCTCCCCACCCCCCACCCCCCACCCCAAAGACACACATATAAGGAGGAGAATCAAGCATTATGTACCACTTCTAAACTGCATTTAGTCTTAAGGATATCTTAATTAAAATAAAGCTGGGATGAAATATTTGCAATTTTTCAAAAGCACTTCACCCATGAAAAGATTTCTGCTGGTTTAATTTTTAATTCTCTGGATTTTTATTTTTATTTTTATTGTCCGTGTTTCCTGTTCTGCCTGTTACCAAGCTTCAAATCTTAAAAAGCCCAATGGAAGAAATTCTTTCCTGGTGTCTTTCCTGTGATGGATACAGAGAAAGCCAGAGAAGCTGTAACCATTTGGGAGACAATTGCATTAAGGAAAAACAGGAGTTTCATCCATATCGCTCGGCCAACGTGTAAGGATCTTCACAGCCATTCCCTTCTCCTTTGAAAGATTTTACAAAAGCAAATTCAAATGGATCCAGTTTAACAAGAATAGTGCAGGGAGACTGCAAGATGAGCATAACTGCTCAAACTGAAACACCATGCATTGAGGTTGCCTTGGTTCAAACCTTGGTTTATCATACTATCAAAAGTTCTTTGCAGTCTGGAAATGCACAAAATGCTGTGGCTCCCTTAGAAACATAATTACACACAAGATTGTGACGTATTTTCTAATCCTCAACTGCACATGGGAACAGCACTATGATTCTGCCTTCCAAGTATTCCAACAGAAAAGTAAAATTTAAAGAAAATTGGAGATAGATCTCACATCCTCTTAAAAACTGCTTTTTTCTCCTCCCCCCAAAATGGTACAAATAAGTACAACTCCAATAAGTAGTAGTAGTAGTAGTAGGTCCGTCCCTTCTTTAATAGCCTACCTATGGTTGTGTACTTTTCTCTTAAGTGATAAAAGATACTAGGTACTTTTTTTATTGGAAGAGGTTTATTTGGAAACATTTAATCCATAGTTCTGAACAATCTTAAATTCATTTCTGAATTATATTCTGGTCTTCTAACATATGAGTGTGAAAATAATGTTTTCTTGAAACTACATGAATGTATGTTTCAAAATGAAAATTTTAGAGTATCATTTAGGAGTTATCAGAGGAAATTTATCCGCGATGGCTGGGCCTCTGATGATATTTTCCTAACCAAAGCTGCTGCATGAACTATCAACCCCCATCCACCATCAAATCTCACCTTGATGGCTTTGTTTTATGCGAAACAAAAAACGCCACATGATTCCACATCTCAAATGTTTCCATCAACACATCCAGTAGCTGGAGTAAGTTTCACCTCTGAATTGATGTCACACCAGATAGATCTAGTAAATCTATGTCACTTACTTCCGAAGCAAAAATTTCAGTTTCCTATCAGTATGTCTAGTTCTGTGCATCTATCAGATTTTAACTAGGAGAAAGACCTACTTAAAAATCTGGTGCATAGTTATCAGTCTTTAACAGAGGTTACAGTTGCTTATACTGCATAGTGTAAAGAATGATCACCCATAAACAGAGAGTGTCATAAAAACTCTGCAAACTGTCAGGGAGCTACATTTATTTTTAAGTATGGTTTAGGAGAAACCGCTTATATTTCTTTCGTAAGACACAGTTATCTGTCTGCCAGCTGTTCATATTTTTTCAGCGTTGTTAGTATTATAGAAGCTTGACTGATAATAAGTAAAAACAAATTTTGACACTTAACATCAATGAATATAATGAGATTTCTTAATAGAAAATTTGTAAGGAAGAATGGAATAGGGAAAAGGATTTGCACATTTATCCTTTAGTACAGGGGTCTTCATACTTGGCCCTTTTATGACTTGTGGACTTCAACTCCCAGAATTTTCTGGGAGTTGAAGTTCACAAGTCATAAAAGGGCCAAGTTTGAAGACCCCTGCTTTAGTATATATCAAAACTGCCCTTTTTGCAGGATGACATCTGGTTCTCTCTTGCCTAGTCTATTTTATTCTCACAACAACCTTTTTAATTATATTATCTTTTAATTTTGGGTCACAGAGCAAAGGACTATGTGAAAAATAGGAACAGTCCATGTGAATTTAATTTATCCCAATGCTAGTCCAAAAGGCAAATTATAATGGCTATCAATTCAATATTTTAAACTCTGCTGTTGAACAAAACTTTCAACAAGTATCAATAAGACCAAAAGTTTTTTTTTTTAAAAAAAAGAGGAAATCAGATAACAAACAGCTGTAACTGACATTCCCATGCTGAAAATGGAAATGGTTTTGCAGAATACCGAGTTGTCATGACCATGAATTATAGCTATTAGTCAAAGTGCATTTAATCATTAACAACCACAGCCTACTTTTGTTCATTCAAAAACAAGTCCTACAATGGAGCTATAGCCTTAAGCAACTAAAATGAACAACCAGATAACCATTATTATTCATAAGACACCTCTTGAAGTCTTATTCCAGACTTCTTAACATAGAATAACAGAGTTGGAAGGGACCTTGGAGGTCATCTAGTCCAACCTCCTGGTCAAGCAGGAGACCCTATGCCAGTTCCAAATAAGTGGCTGTCCAGTCTCTTCTTGCAAGCCTCCAGTGTTGGAGCACCCACAATTTCTGAAAGCAAACCATTCCACTAGTTCCGGGGTCTTCAAACTTGGCCCTTTTATGACTTGTGGACTTCAACTCCCAGAATTCCTCAGCCAGGCACGCATGCCTGGCTGAGGAATTCTGGGAGTTGAAGTCCACAAGTCATAAAAGGGCCAAGTTTGAAGACCCCGGAACTAGTTAATTGTTCTCACTATTAGGAAGTTTCTCCTTAGTTCTAGGTTGCTTCTCTCCTTGATTAGTTTCCATCCGTTGGTTCTTGTCTTGCCTTCTGGTGCTTTAGAAAATAAGGTGACCCCCTCATCTTTGTGGCAGCCCCCTTTTCAATCTGAAGCTCTCCAGATAAGCTAGGACTAAATATTTAAAAATTCAGAGAAATGGAAAAAGGCCACTTGGAATATACTTAAGTGGTAAAACCAAAGGGCTTGTTATGATCCATACTTTAATAATGGTTCATAGTTGTCAACTACTGTAGTCCTGCTCCACTGAGCAGCTTTAATATTTTACCAACCTTCTCCAACCTGGTATCTTTCAAGGGGTGCCAGATGACAACTTCTCTAACTTCCCAGAACGAGGAAGATGGGACTTGTAGTCCAACAATAATGGAAAGCCATGTCAGGAACATTAATTGGGAGATAAGACATTCTAGTAAAATTACAACAGTCTAACAGGAGAATGCACTATGGACACAGCAGATGGCAGCATTCAGCAGATCCTGTCTGATTTTCTAGGGAACTATAGCAGTGGCTAAGATGGTGAACTAGAAACCACGTGATCCTGAGTTCAAGTCCCACCTGAAAGCCAGCTGAGAGACTTTAGGCCAGTCACTCTCTCTCAGCCCAACCCACCTCACAGAGTTGTTGTCATGGGGAATATAGGAAGAAATATTAGGTATGTCCTCTTGAGTTACTTATAAACCTGAAGCTGGGATGCAAATCTAATGAGCAGAATAAATAAATGAACTAAGCATGGTCAGATCTTATTAGTCTAAGCACAGGACATCACTAGGAAAGGATGAAGGCTGGACTGGGAAGTGGATAAACCTCTAGAAGGCAGTGTAATTTTTGCCAAGGACACCCTGTGGATATGCCCACCAAAAGTCAAGCTGACCATGATGAAAACCTAGCCACTGTTTTTTTTAAAAAAAGCTATTTTTAAACTATTCTGATGTTGAAGTGTCGCAATGTGTGCGCGCACAGACATGCAAGGCTGAAAGTGCTGGACTCTTTTTCTTAGCTTTGTTTACAGATTTGCCAGATTTTTTCAAACACATCCCAGAGACACGATTTGTCGATCTGTTATTTCTGATTAATAATGGTGATATGTACCCTTCAGTCATTTTCAGCTCTTAGTGACTATATCGATAGATCCATATTCTTTCTAGACTGACTCAGCCACTAGACTTTGAAAGCGACCAGGGGCAGGGGAGCAAACGGATCCAGACCCAAGATTAACTTGCCTTCTGAAGTTGTGGGTGCTCCAACACCGGAGGCTTTTAAGAAGGGAACTGGACAACCATTTGTCCAAAATGGTATAGGGTCTCCAGCTTGAGCAGGGGGTTGGACTAGAAGACCTCCAAGGTCCCTTCCAACTGTTATGCTGTTAATTATAGGCACAGGGGAGCCTCATTATTACCTTCCCCACATACTGGTAACCCATCAAAATAAAAGCAACTTCCTCCTGGGGCAGGGGGCTTCCAAAGGGCAGAACGACCCCCTCCTCTAAATATTATTTGTTTATGGTTCGCCACAACTTGACAGGTGCCGGCCATGCTGACAGGCCATCTTGGGAAAAGCAGGGCCGTGCAATACTACAATTCACGGAAGCCTCTTTGAGCCAGGGTGGGCGAAGGACCCCCGCTTACCTTAGGTAGCCCAAGTAAGGCGAATAGAACGGCTGCTGGCTGTGAAAGGCGAGCGGCTGGTACAGGGCTTGAGGCGGGGCGCCCGAGGTAGAGGGCAAAGACAGAGCCTCCCTCTGCGCTATGGAGCTGGCGGAGGCTTTGTAAGGCGCTAGTCCGTAAGAGCCCGGGAGGGCGCCGACAGCCGCCGCCGCCACCTCCGCCTTGTAGAGAACGCACTCCAGGGTCGACGAGGGGGGCGCAGCGGCGGCGGCGGCTTCCGGGCCGCTCATGCTACTCTTGGGCAGCGAAGCGGCGGCGATCGGCGGAGCGTAGTCCGGGCAGGGCGCCGGGGCGGCCGGCAAGGTGCCCAAGTGCGCCCCGCCGTCGCTGCTGTTTTTGGCCACGGCGGCCGCCAGGCTCTCCTCTTTGATTTTGAAGCTGGGCTGAAAGTCCCCGCCGGAGCCCAGGAGGTAAAGCGGCGGCGGAGGCGGCGGCAGCGGCAGCAGGGCCGGCGGCGGGTGCCCGTCTCGGGGCGGGTAGACGAAGTTAGCGAAGTCCTGGAGGTTGCAGGGGGCGGGCGAGGAAGCGGCGTTTGGGTGCCCGCAGAAGGGGCTCCAGTCCTGGGACTCCTCCACGTCCAGCAGCTGCCGCGTCCGGGCGGCTAAGTAGGCCGGGTTGAGAGGCAGGATGGGCACGTTGAGGAAGTCGGAGCAGCTGGAGGGGGCGGCCAGGGGGGAGCGTCCCGCGGCTGAAGTCGGCGGGAGCTTGCAAGAGAGGGAAGAGGAGGAGGAGGAGGAAGAGGAGAAGGAGGCCGCTACCGCGCGGCCAGCCCCGGGGAGCAGCTCTCCCTCGGCCGAGCCCGGAGGCTGCTGCGCTCCTTTGGGCAGCGTCGAGGCTGCGGGGGCTGGGGCCCTGCCCCTCGGGCTCTTAAAAGGAGCTCCCTCCGCATCTTTAGCCGCCTTCCAAAGGGAAGGAGAGGCGGTGGCCGTGGGAGAAAGAGGCGGAGGCGGCAGGGAAGCGGCGTCTGCGGGCGCGCCCTCTTCTTTGCCGTCGAGGGAGCGCCGGTTGGGGAGCCCAGCGGTCAACTCGGGGATCTCCGAGCCGAAGAAAGACGACCAGGCCGCCGAGGGGCTGTCCGAGTGACTGGAGGCCGAGGTCAGAAAGGTATCCAGGACCCGGTCCAGGGCGTCTTTGCCCGACGGCAACCCGGAACTTTCCTGGACCAAGGAGGAGCCAGGTAGCTGTTCGTGCTCCTTGAGACACGCGTTTTCTTCCTCTTCCTGGTCTTCTTCTTCTTCTTCTTCCTCCTCCTCCTCCTCCTCGTCTTCGCTGCTTCTGGCATACAGAAGCCCGTCCAGGGTCAGATCGATCGCCTCGACTCTCTCCCTTCCAGCAAAAGGATCCCGACCGGATGGGTGAGGAGGTACTAGGAGGACTGACCCATCCTGGGTGGAAGAGGTGGAGGCAGCAGAGGGATCCCTGGTCACTGCCTTGGTTTTCATCTTCCCTGGCACACCCCGAAAGTTTCGCGAAGGCGGCGGACCGCACACCTGAGTAGCGAGCCGCGGACCTAAAGTTCGACGGGACGGGCGCTGCGCAGCCTCTGCACCACTTCGAAATCCTTCGGTTCGTCACATCCTCAGAACCAACGGGGGCTCTGCGCGCGTGTGTGTGTGCGTGCGCGCGCGCGCGCGTGCTGGGCAGGCGGGCAGCCTCGTTGCTCGGCTATTCCACTTGGATCGTGTTTCACGTGGAAAGAAAGTTGCTGGATTAGAAAGGCTTCAAGCGTGTTTGGCTCGCCACCGCCACTCCATGCTGGGCTGGCGCTGTCCGCTCCCAGAGTCAGCCCGTCCCGGGTGCAGAGAGTCCCGCAGACAACTCGGAAGGAGGCTTCGGGGCCGGCACCTGTTCGGCTTCCCCAGGGGGGAAAAAAAGGCACCTGCGCGGCAACCCAGCACCCAACTCGACGGCGTTGGCTTATGCCGCAAACTTTCTTCTAAGGCGTTGAGCTCCGCCCGTCCCTCCGGCAGCGGCCGCTCTTCTTGCTGGAAACGGAGGAGGCGCTTCCTTCAGTCCCAGACGGCTCCCTAAGTCGCCCCGAGCTCGGCGCCCTGTGCAGGATGAGCGCCTGACTGAATGAGAAAGGCGAGAAGAGTAAAGCAGTGGTTGAAAGTCCAGCCAACCTGCCTGCCTGAATCCGGAACCCGCGCTCTGTGCTGCCCCCTGGCGGCCAACGCCTGCTCCCGGCAGAACTTGGGAAACGCGGCTGCGGAGGGAGCTGACTGTCCGGGCGCCCTTCGGCTCCGCCTATTTTCTCTGATTCCTCCGCCGCCTCTAATCACTAGCCACGTCTCCCCTTCTTTGCATCTTTTTTTTTTTCTTCCAGATTTGGGAGGGGGGGGAGGAAGAGGGACACAGGCTGCAACTTTAGCAAAGTCAGAAAAAGCGAAGGGGTGGATAATGCAAAGGTGCAGATGTGTAGGTAGCCCCAGTGGGCGAGGCTGTTGCTCTGGCTTGTTCTGAGATGGAGGGATAGTGACCCATCGCTACCAGCAGATAGATTAAGCAATCGGGCAGATTGGGCGAGCGGGGTGGGGTGGGTGGGAGGATTAATCCCCTTGGGGACTGCCCCACTGCTTCTTTCCCTCCCCCAGGCACAGTGCTGAGAAAGGCCAGGAGGATCTACAGCAGTTCATCAACCTTGCTCACACCTGACATGCCACAGTTACTTTTTTTTTTTCCAGATGTGTCCCCATAATAGAGCCGTCTTCTTATCGCCACCTTTAAACCTAAAGCAGTAGGCAGTCCTTGTGACCACGACTGAGCCCAAAATTTCTGTTATTAAGCGAGACATTTGTTAAGTGAGTTTTTCCCCGTTTTACGACCTTTCTTGCCACCCTTGCTCAGTGAATCACTGCAGTTGTCAAGTTAGTAACACGGTTGTTAAGTGAATCTGGCTTCCCCATTGCCTTGGCTTGTCAGAAGGTTGCAAAGGTGATCATGTGACCCCCCGGGACGTTGCAATGGTCATAAATGTGAGTCAGTTTGTCTAGCACCTGAATTTTGATCACGTGACCCTGGGGACGCTGCAATGGCCATAAGTGTGAAAAAGGGTCATAAGTCACTTTTTTCAGTGTCGTTGTAACTTTGAACAATCACTAAATGAACTGTTGTTAAGTCAGGGACTAGCTGTATTTCTCCAAGTCCTGGCAACTTTAAGAGGTGTGGGCTTCAACTCTCAGAAACCGTGGTGCTACAGCAGGGGTGTCAAACTCAATTTCACTGAGGGCTGCATCAGCATTGCGGTTGCCCTGGGGGGGCTGGGTGTGTGTGGCCAAAATGAGTGCAGCCTACTGGGTGGGCGTGGCCAGTTCTACATCATTCGCATCAAGGGTGTGTATGGGTGCCTGGGACAGATCTGAGGGTCTCTGGCAGAAGGGGGTGGGACCGGGAAAAATGCCAAGATGGCCACCACAAAATTATACATTGGCTCCCTCCCGGATGGCCTGGGACAGGGCCAAGGCAGCGGGGGCCGTTCCCTCACTGTTTCCAGGATGGCTTCGTGGGCCACATGAAACCACTTCACGGGCCACATCCGGCCCCCGGGCCTTGTGTTTGACATGTCTGTGCTAGAGCTTATTGTGGTATTTTCCATGGACAGCCTCAAGGTGTACAAAAACTCCTGGGAGGTGCTTGAGAACAGGGGCAAATAGAGGCAGGACAGTCACCACCACAACGCAGCAGCAAATTTCATGCTGGGGTAGTTATCCACAGACAGGAATATATGTGAAGAGCACCTCAGCTCAGACAAAGAAGATAATTTTACTTATTGGGGTGCTGTTAAAGGCTGGGCTAGCAAATATTAATCCCAAGGTCCATTTTGCCTATTTTGTGGGCTCCTGTTGGGGCTGCCAGAGTCGGCCCCCATTTGCCAGGCCTTGGCAGTGCTAAGCCCAAGTGATGTGAATTGTTCCCTCCTTCACATCACTCTGCATCCCTGGTGCAACTGACCCATCATAGACATGCAAAGCTGAACAGAAATCCCTCAGTGATCCTTGCCGTTTGTAAATGGTCCATCCAGCTTTTTCTGAACGTGGCCGTCACATTCTAAATCTGGGTCTACAAGTACAAGCAGTCCTCAATTCACGACCACAGTTTCCATTGCTAAGCAAGGCGGTTAAGTGAGTTTTGCTCCGTTTTGCAACCTTTTTTCCTGCCACCGTTGTTAAATGAAGTACTGCAGTTGTTTAAGTGAATCTTAACGGTTGTTAAGTGAATCTGTCTTTCCCCCATTGACTTTACTTGTGGGAAGCCGGCTGGGAAGGTTACAAATGGTGGCCACATGACCCCAGGACAATGCAGCTGTCATACATACGTGCCATTTGCCAAGTGCCCAGATTTTGATTCACTTGACCATGGGGATGCCACAACGGTCATATGGGTGAAACCAGTCAGAAGGCACTTTTTTTCAATACCGTTGTAATTTCAGTCACTAAACAAAATAGCTGTAAGTTGAGGACTACCTGAAGCTCAACTGCCCAGGTTTCAAGTGCATGGAAGAGGTGTAAAATGAAGTGGAAGAGAATTCTTCCATGCTGGCTGCCAAGTCTCCTGGTGTCTCACTGTCCATCTCCATGTCCCATCAGCCAGGCTATTTTTAGATCCAGGCTATTGCTAGACTCAGGTTCAGAGACGGTTCAGAGACGGCCCGCCTGACAGTTCACAGAGAAAGAGAGCAGTTGGGACCTGTCACTCAAGCGATGCGTCATTCCAGACACCAAACAAGCCTTGGCAGGTCCACCCTACTTCATAATAACGAAGCAATTGGTGGGACTTCCCCCCCCCCCCTTTGCCATTGCCAGCAGTGCTGTTGAAGATAGGGAAAACAAAATTGGGAGACTCTACCAGTTACTTTTGTAACTTCCCCTATTTTACTTTACAGTGTAGCAAAACTGCAGCATGGCATGTTAAATGTGAAAAAAGGTTGTTTTTTTTATTATTGTTAGATGTCCTAAAGTTGCTTTATTGATCCACAGGAGCTAAACTTGTTTTTATATATATATATTAAAAAAACTGCTCTAAACTCTCTCTCCCGCCTTCTTGCTTTTCTGGGACCTTCTGCTCTGCTTTCCAACAGGGTTTGTTTTCTCAGTGGCATTTTTGGAGAAAGACTGCAGAACTGACTTTGATCAAATGCAGAGTATTTTCTGCCCCACTGTCATCTCTGAGGTTTTGTAACTAATAAGGTTAGTTGTAAAAGTTTGGAACTCCAAATAAACAATGCTATTAAATACATTTTGATGTGGCTCTAGTAACTGGTTGAGTAGCGCCTGTTTCACACAGATCTTCTCTACCTTTTCAACAATGTTATTTGATACATGTAGAATGGCCTATGTTTATAGGTAAATAAGAGCTTTCCAAATTGCATGTGTCTTTTTCTCTTTGGGGGTGGTATTGCTAAGTAAAGTGGAATGGCTCTTTTCAAGGTATGTTTGATTCTCCAGGGATCGACCCTAGGCTTCTTCGTGCAAGAAGACGTCCAGTTGCTGTTTTAGCCGCACTTTCCCATAAGTGCTCACAATAAGCCTTATTTCATTGCATGTACCAACAGCTGTGATGTCAAGCATAGAAATCAGGAAACTCAGGCAGTTCAAATGAATGTAAGGATTTATTGCCAGCTGAAGCTCTGTACAAGAATCGGAACTACTAACCGTCAAAGCAAATTGGTGGTAGGTAAGAGTCAATGGAATTCAAGGTGGGCTGGACTTCGATCTCTTGTGGGTGCAAAGGGACTCGAAACTGATGACGCGTTTGACCCCTCCCTCAGCCTGGTTATCTCCTACATGTGACACCATTCACTGCCTCAGTCCCTGCCTTCCCAGGAACTCAGCTAGTATAGGTAGTCCTTGACTTACGACCACAATTGAGCCCCAAAATTCTGTTGCTAAGTAAGAGAGTTGTTAAGCAAATTTTGCCCCATTTTACAATGTTTCTTGACACAGATGTTAAGTGAATCACTGTAGTTATTAGGTTAGTACCACAGTTGTCAAGTGAATCTGGTCCCCCCTTGACTTTGCTTGTCAGAAGGTTGCAAAAGGGGATCAAATCTCTGGGACACTGCAACCACCATAAGTATGAGTCAGTTGCCAAGCATCTGAATTTTGATCACGTGACCATGGGGAAGCTGCAACAGTCGTAAGTGTGAAAAATGGTCATAAGTCACTTTTTTCAGTGCCATTGTAGCTTTCAACTAAATTGTTGTTGTTAGTTACGAAGTAATATCTGACCCATCGCGACCCCATGGACAATGTTCT
>NW_015387814.1:130160-151854 GCF_001527695.2 Protobothrops mucrosquamatus | reverse complement strand
CCATCTTCTGGAGTCCATTTAAGCTCATGCCTACTGCTTCAGTGACTCCATCCAGCCACCTCATTCTCTGTCGTCCCCTTCTTCTATTGCCCTCAATCTTTCCCAGCATTAGGCTCTTCTCCAGTGAGTCCTTCCTTCTCATTAGGTGGCCAAAGTATTTGAGTTTCAACTTCAGGATCTGGCCTTCTAAAGAGCAGTCGGGGTTGATCTCCTCTAGGACTGACCGGTCTGATCGCCTTGAACTGTTGTAAATCGAAGACCACCTGGCTAGGAAACAGCTTTTTTCAAAGAGAGGATCATTTCTACTTGGTAAATATGGAGTGGTTGTTGAAATCTATCCATCTTAAAGTTGCCAAGTTTGAGAAGACCTGATTTGGAGTCTTCAGGGCTGTAGAGATTGTAAATCAAACTTTCCCAACCTGTCATACATGAATTCTGAGAACTGGAATATGTATGAGAAGCATAAACAGGAAAGGATGCTGTAAATCTTTAAAAGCAAATGGCCCTATTAAAAAAACCTCAAATCCCACCTAGATTTGGTTTTCTTGATCTCATACTAATGGCATTATTCATAATTTTTAAATTACTCTTTTCATCTTTTAAATTTCAGAGGAAATCTGTTTCTTGTCCCCCTTATTAAGCTTTTAATGCGGGCAGAACTGATTCTGTTTAAATAATTGCCAACATTTTTATTTGTTTAGTTAGGATTTATTAAGATGGATGTTTGCTCTGTTTCTGGTTAAGCTTGCATTTGTATTATTAAGCATTGTGGAAGTACACTCATAAATATGTGTGCATACATATTAGAATATGTGTATGTTTCCATAGAATACATGTGCATTACAATACTTATACATGCACATTAGAATATGTGTACGTGCAACCTCATACCCCATACTTACCTCATAAAATGATTAAACCCACAATTAAATTCACAACATGTGTTAGAATGACAGAACATTTTGCCAGGGCACATTTTATCTTCTAAAACAAGTCCTGATGAGATTGTTGAGTCATGTTTTCATAGGAACATATTCAATAATCCTTAGTTCCCAGCATTCTTCCATTCCACTTTAGAAGAGAATTTATCTTTTTTTTTCTTAATCAAAAATCTAATTTTAGAAGCATTCGCTTAAGCATTATTTTTTTACGTATATCATTTCAGCGTGGCATGCAGGTTTTATGACCACTGTCTAGTAAGATGGAAGGGTTGGCATGCTATCATGTTTCATCTGGCGTGGTAGCAAAATTCTGTCAGGTTCTTCTCGAGCCAAGCTGCACTTTAAAAATATATTTCCATGCAATTGGTCTGCAAGAGTGGCCATAAAATGCACATGTTCTGTGTCATTTAACAGAGGAAGGGCAGTTTGCAGACAATGGCATCTGGGGGTCAGAAAAGTAAAAGATTGCAACCAGAACTTCCTGGTTGAAATCCCAATCCTTTTCACATGCATCAATGGACATTAAAAGTGCCCTGTCCTTTATCATTTGCTTGTGACCACCATCTAAGTTTTGTTGAACCCCTGGACATCCCCGCTTGCAGTTACCTATGTCCACCCTGTCCCTGATATTCAACAGCAAACTATCCAGTATCAATTTTTTACCTATTCTCATGAGAAAGACATTGTGCTAGTGCTTCTGCGGGTATATTAATGATAGGTTAAAATACAAATTCATGTTCTGCCCTCAATGACATCATTCTCTCCCAAATTTCTGCTGATTAGAAAAAAAAACATAGGAAACATGTTGTCCCCCCCCCACTCCCCAACCAACTTTGGGCTATAGCTGCATTAAAGATTTCTTAAATTCTGGCAATTTGTGGTAAGGCCTAGAGGGGGGTTGCCATCAAGGTGAAGCAGGAAAAAGCCGTTTCTCCTTCTCCTTCTCCTTCTAATTCTTCTTCTTCTTCTTCTTCTTCTTCTTCTTCTTCTTCTTCTTCTTCTTCTTCTTCTTCTTCTTCTTCTTCTTCTTCTTCTTCTTCTTCTTCTTCTTCTTCTTCTTCTTCTTCTTCTTCTTCTTCTTCTTCTTCTCCTCCTCCTCCTCCTCCTCCTCCTCCTCCTCTTCTCCTCCTCCTCCTCCTCCTCCTCCTCCTCCTCCCTGAAAGATGGCATGGCTGGAATATTAAAGAAGGCTGTTTTTCACTGCAATATCTTACTGGTATAAATGCAGAGTGTATGCCCATGGCATTTTTAAAAAATCTTCTCCCCCCCCCCTTTAGGGAGACCAGCCAAGGAGGCATGTGACTGTAAAATTGGGGGTCCCTATATATTTATTTCACATATTTCAAACAATTAAAAAAATTCTCTTGGTGGCTCAAACAGAATAAATAATGAAAACATCCATGGTACAATCTAAAAACCCAACAATAGTAGAAACAGTTACAGAGCACAATAAAACTAAAGAGAAAATAAAAATAGCAATTCTCCAAATACTTGTTGGTTCCCGGGTAGGCATAGCTAGTTGCCCAGGTTGACATTAAAATATTTTCTCAATGATTCTGATCCTCTTGTAGTCAGCCTGATTTGAGGCGCCTACTCTATAAACTGAGAAGACTTACATTTAAAAAAAAAAATTAAAACAAAGATACTGTCTTGGTTCCAACAGACAAAGACGAATAAAGCAGAACTCTGAGGCTTGAAAGTTCCTCAAAGAATGTTTATTAGTTACAAATTATCGGCACAGTCAAGAATGAAACCAACTCTGGATACACACATAACAATTCCCCAATACAAAGTTAGAAATCCCACCTATAAAGCTATGCAAGCAACTACATTCCCCAATGCAGTCATTTGGCTGGCTTTTTCCACAACGCCCAAGGCTGCCAGCTCGGGAACAACCGATGACCTTGGTTCCCATGGGACAAAAGATTATTATAACTAGTGAAGCACCTGGGCAACTCCCTCCTCCCTCCATTCTATGTGGCAACCCAGAATGAGTAGGAAAATGGCTGTAACCAAGCTCAGTCACAGCATTGACAGATACATTTTTAGAAAAGATAACATGAATATCATTTTTCTCATGTTTTATGTGTTAATTAAATAGCATTCAATATGCATTCAAACAGTTGTGGGCTCCCTAAATAGAGTGATTGAATGGTCACTGTTTTAGTGGATGGTGTAGTGGATTCGTACAAGGAACAGGAGATAAATTACATAATTTAAAAGAT
This sequence comes from Protobothrops mucrosquamatus, assembly GCF_001527695.2. Classification (NCBI taxonomy): domain Eukaryota; kingdom Metazoa; phylum Chordata; class Lepidosauria; order Squamata; family Viperidae; genus Protobothrops; species Protobothrops mucrosquamatus. The sequence continues at coordinate 148,688 of NW_015387814.1, read as the reverse complement.
TCTTCCCAATTCATACATTCTGTGATTCCAATGGGAAGTTTTGTCCTAATTATTTTACTATTGTCCTAATTGTTTTACTATTGTTTTTTGTGATGCTTTCAAAAATGTTTTTAACAATTGTGTATTTTCAAAGATTGTGTAATCCACCAAGAAAAATTGTGAGTTTGGACAAATCAGAAGTATAATTAATGATGATAAATCTTCCAGGTTGTCCTGTTTTCCTCCATATTGTGCCATTCTAGGGTCAATGAATTCACAGAAGTCAATTCTTTGAACCAGAAGCAATTTAAAGAGAGAGCAAGGAATAACAAAAGAGGAATTTCTGCTTCTACCGTCCCAAAGGTGCTTTTCCAAAAGGCTAGTGGTCTTTCTTGAGTTTTTTCCTTGAAAACATTTTGCTTCTTATCCAAGAAGCTTCTTCAGTTCAAGGGGAAAAAAACAAGAAAGTCCAGTTGTCTTTTGGAAAAGCACCTTTGGGATAACCATGACATGGATAATTGGGAATCTCCATAGACATTCTGCTTCTATCAGAAACATGAATCACTCGCCTGAATTGAGCAAGGTTCATTTTCTTTGGGCATTAAGAACGTGATTAAAAATACTTTTGATGTTCATCTGGTTGAAGGCAAATGAGCCAGGTAAATTAGCATATAGAGGTTTTACCAGTGAAACTGAATCCTGGAAAAATCAGGGTAGACAAAAGGATTTTTTTAATACAATGCATTGTGGAATTTGCCTTGGAATTTGCTACCAGGAGATGTGGAATTTGCTACAAACTTGGCTGGCTTCAAAATAAGGGCCGGACCAATTCATGGATGTCATGGGGATCATTGGCTATTAGCCTTGTTGGGGAAGTAATAAACAGTACCCAGAGTAATGATGAGTTTTCTTCTTGAACTGTAATATGTCTTCCTTTAGAAATAACAGAGAAAAGCAAGCAAAATTGGGCGAAGCAAATGGAAATTGATTTTTTTTAATACCTCACATTTTGAAAATTGATTAAAAATAATAAAGAAAGGCCACATGGGTTACTAGAAGAAACCCAAGCTCTGTAGTACATAACCTGATTAGAAGAACAAGTTAATATTGGCAATGAAAAGAAATAAAATTAAAATTGGTTTGATCACCATAATCCTGTGTAGGAAAGCTGGCAAATTAAACACCAACAGGTATGAAGGGGGAAAAACATTCAAAGATGGAGCATATGATGTATATTTGCACAAGCAGAAGAGTTTGTAGAAATTTTTGCAAATGTAGAATTGCTTTCTGCTCTGATGTTCCAATCCAACTACAGAGAAACGTGCACTTTATAAGCACAAGCCTTAAAAAATGAATCCCAAGTAAGATGATCAATAATGCATATAATCGTTGTTGCTAGAGTGCAGCCAGCAGCTGGAGGTCCAAGGCCTCAAATGCAATTTCTAAATGCCTGGGAAAAAATATTTGATATACTTTTCTCATCTGTAGATTGCAAGCCTATTTTACTCTTTCTTTGAGTAAGAATTGATTGCAAGACTATGATTTCCCATCTAAATTATAGCTTTATGTCTTTACCTCATTGGATTACCTTTAATCATTCCTCCCAAGAGCAATAGAGATAGAAGACTATTAACAGATGGAAAGGAGTAGCTACTTTAAGTGTCAAACTGAGATCTGAACCAGGGCCAAGATCCTGCTTGCCATTCTCATCTCTCAACCCCATCTCACCTCCATTGTGGATATCACACTATGTTTCAACTTGATAGTTGCAGAGAAGAGCAACTAAGATGATGAAAGTCCTGGAGACTAAAACATATGAAGAACGGTTGCAGGATTTGGGTATGGCTAGTGTAGAGAAAAGAAGGACTAAGGATGACATGATAGCAGTATTCCAGTATTTGAGAGGCTGCCAAAAAGAAGAGGGGGTCAATCTATTCTTCAAAGCTCCAGAAGGCAAGACAAGAAACAATGGATGGAAACTAATCAAGGAGAGAAGCAACCTAGAACTAAGGAGAAACTTCCTAACTGGGAGAACAATTAACCAATGGAAAAGCTTGCCTTCATCCATCATTGGAGGCTTTTAAGAAGAGACTGGGCAGCCACTTGTCTGAAATGGTATGGGGGGTATCCTGCTCGAGCAGGAGGTTGGACCAGAAGACCTGCAAAGTCCCTTTTGACTCTATTATTTCGTGTTCTGATACCCTTCTAAAAATGGTAATTATTAGGTAACTGTGGGTAGAATGATAATCTGCTTCCAGGGAGTGGTGTGTAGAAGAGGGCACATGTGGGAGAAGCTAATACTTCTCCCACTTTAGCAACTCCTAAAGCAGGGGTGTCAAACTCAATTTCATTGAGGGCCGCATCAGCATTGTGGTTGCCTTGAGGGGCTGGGTGGGTGTGGCCAGGGTGGGTGTGGCCTACTGGGTGGGCGTGGATGGAGTGGGTGTGGCCTACTGGGTAGGCATGGCCAGCTCTACATCGTTCCCGTCAAGGGTGCCTGTGGGGGCCTGGGCAGGAGTGGGACAGATCTGAGGGTCTCTGGCAGAAGGGGGTGGGACCGGGGCAAGCACCAAGGCATGGTGCATTTCTTCATTCCTCACAAAGGGTGACACCTCCCCAGCATGCACCCAGGGGCAGGGCCAACGCGGCAGGGGCCAATCCCTTGCTGTTTCCAGACGCCCTTTTGGAGCTAAGACTGAATGCATTTCAGCATAGATGGCCACCACAAAATTGTACATTGGCTCCCAGCCAGCCTGGGCCAGGGCCAAGATAGTGGGGGCCGTTCCCTCACTGTTTCCAGGATGGCTTTGCGGGCCACATGAAACCACTTCGCGGGCCGCATCCGGCCCCCGGGCCTTGTGTTTGACATGTATGTCCTAAAGGGTCTTCTCTCCAGATAAGATATTGAGTCCTCTTGAGCAGATCTTGGTAGCTTTTCAAACAGTATATTCATGCAATAGATTCTTGCTAGTGTAGCTTATAATGTATTAATCATTATAATGCCTATGGCTATTTCTCCAACAAAGTTTACTGAGCAGGTTAATTATTAAGATATAATTAAGTATTCTTCCTCCCCTATATGCACACAGAACAGATCCATAATGTAACGATACTCTATGAGTCTAGTAGAGTTGGCTTAATGGTAGGATTGGCCCTGAGGACAAGGGAATTGAAGAGCACCCCCCTCCCCAGTTTTATACAGATTTTTACACTTAATAAAACCAGCAATGCTATCCATGTGTATCAGTGGTTGTGCTTCTTCTACATTTTTCAGAATTCATGTAATTTTCCTAGAGGCATGGTTTATCTGACAAAGAGGTGGACATGACCTCTTCTCATTCTGAGCAAAATCCAGAAATCTCCCAAAAGAGGCTTTTTGCTGGCATAGAAAAAGAACATTGCAGGGTTTTTAAACAGTGCCCTGATGTAGTTAAAACAGACAAACAAGTAAAACAAAACTTACAGCAGAAAAGCAAACAGGGAAAAGATGACTTCATTTGATAATAATCACAGCGGAATGTTGGGAAGTTGGCATCACAGTTTTGGAAACTCAAATCCCAGAGATATGCATTGGATAAGAAGCTGAGCTTCTGCTCCACAAACAAGTGGGACTAAGGACCAACTTAGGGGCCATATCCTGCATGCCCCTCCCACCAACCTATTTTGGCCTGCAGAGCAGTAATGGGCATGAACGAGACTTAATAGGTTTCGAGAATCTTTATAAAGCTTAAAGGACCCAAATTCACTTCATAATGATCTTCAAATGGAAAGATGGGTTCAAATTTCACAAGATTGGGGGTAAGCACTTTATTAAAAAAAATCTTTAGGGTAGAAGAACTCAGATAAATATATATTCAGGAATTTAAATCAGTATTTATTTATTTATTTATTTCCTTATTTATTTATTTTTTACAAATAACTCAAGGTGGCAAACATATCCAAACACATCTCTTTTCCATTTCTTTAGGCAAACTAATAGTCAGAAGAAGTACATATTGGATAAAGTTCAACAATAATATTTTTCCTCTTCTTTAATACAATTGTCGTGGCCATCATCCTTATTATTAATCTTCTGTTTTCTATGTGTTGTTGTGGAAATGTCATTGACTGATTATGTGCCATAGCAATAGTAATAGCACTTAGACTTATATACCGCTTCATAGTGCTTTACAGCCCGCTCTAAGCAGTTTACAGAGTCACCATATTGCCCCCAACAATCTGGGTCCTCATTTTACTGACCTCAGAAGGATGGGAGGCTGAGTCAACCTTGAGCCGGTCAGGATCGAACTCTTGGCACTTGGCAGAATTAGCCTGCAATACTGCATTCTAACCACTGCGCCACCACAACTTATTGTTGACTCTTAGTGACCACATACATGAATCTTCTCTAGGATGATCTGTCCCTAACTTGATCCTTCCATTTTTCCAATGGTGCACCAACTGCAAATGAAAGTAAGTACATTCATCTTCTTGCTGGTTGTCCTCTTCTCTTTCCACTTTTTCCAGCACTGTAGAATTGTTAAAGAAACATAAAGTGTCCAAAATAATTTGAATCTCTTCCTTTCTGTAAAGGGATTAAAAGTAAGCATAATTTGCTTAACAGTCACATGATTTGGACCTATGGCCACTTAACAACCACTATAAAATAGTTGTAAAATTGGGTCCATTCATGTGTTTGCCTCAACTTATGACCATTGCAACTCATGGCCGAAATTCCAGTCCCAATTCCAGTCACAAATTGAGGACTACCAGTAATATAGCATTCCTGGAATCTCTGTAGTATCAGTTTCTTGATCTGTTCTATCTCAAAGGACTTACTCAACTCCCTTGCAAGTAAGTCCTCCACCCATTCTGCTTCACACATCTCTAGTAGAGCTGGAAAACTAGCCCAACAGCATCTCTCCCAGGGAATGCAATGGGAATATTGATGGCCCACGAGCAGAATTTAGCTATTTATAATGTTATTCTCAATTTGCAATGAGAAATTTGCAATTTAATTCGCCTCTACTGCAGCCATTTTTTTTCTGTAAGGGAAATATGATGGTCTCTAATAAATAATCCACTGTAAGTTCTGAATTTGTACTTGGCTAACCTGAGAAGCTGAACAGGGAACAGAAAGATTTTTTCCTGGCGGTGCTTGAAGTAACGAAACTGAAAAAGAATTGAGAGGATTCTCCAGTTGCGACTTGCAATACTTACAACATGTGTGTGTTCCTGCCAAAAAACTTGGCAACTCTAGCAGGTACAAACTTATTGTGGTCCTTGAAGAAAAAGTAAAAGTATCAGAACAGCAAGTGGTATACTTCAGCTCTTTCAAGAGGGTAACAGTTTTCCAAATCAAACAACAACAAAAAAGGAGATGATAGAAGAATCATCCATGACAAAGACAGTCAAAGAAAAGAGCAAAGCCAGTGAACAAGAGTATATGATAGCAAGCAAGATAGTATAGTTAGTCCTCATTAACAACCACAATTGGGACCAGCACCTCTATTGCTAAATTCATTCTAAGTGAGACCTCATGTGACCATGATGGATTTGCAATCTCAATTCTGCCATGATTGTTAAGCAAATCACCCACCGTTGTCAATGACCTGCAATCACATGACTGTGAGACATTGTAATGATCATAAATGCCCACTGGTAGTGATTCTGGAGATGCTGCAGTGGATATAAGGGTGAGCATTGGTCATAAAGTTACTTTTTCAGCACTGTCATAGCTTTGAATGGTTCCTCAACAAGGTAGTCATTAAGCAAGGTGCTATATGCATCACTAGAAATGAGAAAGAGATTTCAAAATCTTGAGGAAAGAGCAGAGAAAGAAAAAGAGAGGGAAAACATGTAAAATAGAAGAATGATGTAATCTGGAAGTCAGAGAAACAAAAAATTGGTTTTGAATCTATACTACAAGGAACCAAAACAACGCTTTCTTTTACTTGTCAGATGTGTCATCAGACATGAGAATGATCAAGTATATGACAGAACAGTGCCCATGGCTTACAAAGTCCACTGAGAATTATCCTTTCCTCTTCATTTGTATGAGGACAAATGATAATTCAGCTCCAATTGTATCACCATGGGTTTCAACAGTCTAGGAAGAAAGCTCAAGACCTTAGAGCCATGGTGGCGAACCTATGGCACGCGTGCCACAGGTGGCACGCAGAGCCCTCTCTGTGGGCACGCGCACTGTCACCCCAGTCCTAGGCCTTCAGCTGGGTTTTATAAAACCTTTTCGCTTTAGGCCTCCACCACCATGTCCCCCCCCAAAAAAAATTCAATCAATCAATCAATTTCAACTTCCTGCGGGGGAAAAAAAAGATCTCGCAAAGTTGGAATTGATTGATTGAACTTTTTAGTCCCACCCAGTCTGCCTTTACCACTGCAGCCACGCCCACCCAACGGGCCACGCCCACCCAATGGGCCACACCCACCCAACGGGCCACGCCCACCCGGCACCTGACGATACATAAGTGGGTTTTGAGTTGCAGTTTGGGCACTCGGTCTCTAAAAGGTTCGCCATCATTGCCTTAGAGCAGGGGTAGGCCACCTTGGCTCTTTTATGACTCGTGGACTTCAACTCCCAGAATTCCTGAGCCAGCCATGCTGAGGGGAAGGGAGAGGTTTCCAAGCTGAGCCATGCTGGCTCAGGAATTCTGGGAGTTGAAGTCCACGAGTCATAAAAGAGCCAAGGTTGCCTACCTCTGCCTTAGAGGCTCAGCCATGGGCATGGAAGAGGTTCATGGAAGAGGATTGTGGAAAAGGTCTTCAAAGGGAAAGAAGAATCCAGCAAGTGAATGGTGTGTAACAGAGAGATTTGGTTTCTGGGACCGTGGGTTTCAGTTATCTAGAGCAAAGTTCCCTAACCTTTTGGGCACCAGGGATTGATTCTGTGGAGAGAGGTTTTTCCACAGACTGGAAAGTGCATGGTTTTGTGTGCTGCCTGCATCTCACGGATGGGGCTTTGCTTGTTTGTGCAGACTGGTTGCTGGATGCCACGGCCCGGTACTGGTCCATGACCTGGGGGTTGGGGACCCCTGATCTAGAGTATAGAGTGCTGTTGCAACTCACAAGGACCAGTTAAAATGTGTTTAGCCAAAGCATGGTGACTTTGGTGAGAAGGACTTTCAACTGAAACAACTGAGGGATGAGAAGAAAACCTGAAGTAATTACCTCAGATAAAGGTTTGGACAATGTAAAGGAAATGGGAAAATTGCTTCAGTTGAAATAACTCAACTGAATCAAGTATCAGAAAAACACTGGCTCATAATGCTCCTGTTATTTGATTTTATACACTAATGTTCAGAGTATGGGGAAATAAAGATGAGCTGGAACTTTTTAGAACAAGAAAGCAAATATACGATAAAACATATACAAAGATCTAGTGAGGAGAGTTCCCTCACTGGAATATAGCAATTTTAAGGATGCAGTTTCTTGAAAGGAAAGTAATAGCAAGGGAGGAGAAGCACACAGTAAGTTATGAGTATCATTATCATCAAACCAAATGAATGAATTTGATGGTATTGTATAGAGATAGAGGGGTTACCGGGCGAGGGGAGGGGGGAACAAATAAAAGTGCTATGGTTGTTGCAGAATACAATACAGATACAATACAGAATACAGATGGTTGATTGAGTGAAAGACAAAGTCCAACCCTGTACCATCTGTGCTCTTAGTTTTAACCTTTAGTTAATGATTATTAACCTTAATTTCAATGTCTTTAATATTTATCCTTTTATGTTATTGTCAGTCACTAGGAGTCACTTGGGACTGTGAAACAGTCAGCATATAAATTTAATAAATAAAATAAATAATCAACATCTTGACTTGCATCTGGAAAGTAAGTATAAGCCAGAACAGTTCGTGCAGCAGTGTTGTTATGTGAGTTAATTACAGAGCACTCAAAACTGTGTCTGCCACTGCATTCTGGACCAGTTGCAGCTCCCAGAGGTCCTTCAAGGACAGTCCCATGTAGAGCAGATTGCACTAATCCAAACAAGAAGTACTCAAGGCAATAGAAAATAGGAGTATTAAATTTATGGATGAAGAACTCAAGAATGGCCAAAGGAGACCAGTCATAATTAAAATAAGCTTGGAAGAACTAAAACAGAGAGGAATAATTGGAAACATTGGGGATGTTAAGCCTGAAGAAGAGAAGATTGCCAGAGGACATGGTATCTGTCTTCAAGAATCTTCAGGACTGTCATGCAGGAGATGAATCAGAACTGTTTAGTGCAGTGGTTCTCAACCTGTGGGTCGGGACCCCATTTGGGGTCGATCGACCATTTCACGGGGGTCGCCAAGCAAGGCTGTCTGCCATTTTTTTTGTCCGCCATTTTTTTTGTCTGCCATTTTTCCCCTTTTCCGGCGGGTGCCTTACCTCCCTTGGGCTGGGCCAGCTGGTGGTTGGCCTGCTCCGTCTCTGCCGCTTGCCAGCTACGCCTCGGCCGGCGCAGGGGGCGGAACCATGCATGCACGGCGCTCCCGGGCAGGGAAAGTCCTCGCCTTACGACCGGTTGGGTAGTCCTTGACTTACGACCGGTTTAGTCCTTGACTTACGACCGGTTTAGTCCTCGACGTACGACCGGTTTAGTCCTCGACGTACGACCGGTTTAGTCCTCGACTTACGACCGGTTGGGGTCGCGGCATTAAAAAGGTTGAGAACCACTGGTTTAGTGTCACCCATCTATTCCGAAAAACAGATAAGAAATCATCGGTTTGAATTACAAGGAAAGAGAGTTCATAACAGAAAGAACTAACGCTATTTAGGGCTTTAGATTTGAAACTGAAAAGGCAATTGGGAAGGACTAGGCATGTATATGTTACACCTGTTAGTGCTTCCTTGAGAGAGAGCTTCTTAAAAGAGTTTCTGACAGACACAGCCTGTGAACCCAGGTGCTTTCCAAAGCATTTTTTAAAATCTTCCAACTGGAAGTATCACATATTCCTAACAGTTCACTCAACAATCTCCTAACAGTAAAAGCAGTATGACAATGGAACCAATCACTCAAATATGTGGTATGTCCCCATTCATTGGACATGTTCAAATGGAGACTGGACAGCCACTTTGGGGGGATGTGTTAATTGGAATTCCTGCAGGAGAGAAAGGGTTGAAATCAATGGGCAAAGTGTCTCCTTCAAATTGTCCCAAAGATGCTATTTCAGGAGGCAATGGGACTTTCTTGTTTTCCTCTAAAGACATTTCGCTTCTCATCCAAGAAGCTTCTTCAGAGCTGAAGAAGCTTCTTGGATGAGAAGCGAAACATCTTCAAAGAAAAACAAGAAAGTCCAGTTGCCTTGTGAAAAAGCATCTTTGGGACAACTATGACCTAGATGACTGAGAATCTCCATAGACATCCCCTTCATGAAGATTCTTCCAAGCTGAGTTTTTTATTGCTTCCACACCAGTGGTCGGATTTAAATATGTGAACAAACAGTTTTCTATGTGGATGCAGCTTCTGGAAGTCCATTCTGGGGCTGGGCAACAAAAAATTAGCTACCGGTTCTGCTGAAGTGGTGCGAACTGGCTCAATCCCACCACTGTTCCACACCTATAGACAGAATCTGGCCAGACTAAGCAACTGTTAAGGAGGGGTTGTCTTCCTCCTCTTTCTCTCACACAAAATATCTGGACTGAGTTGTCTCCTATTCTTCTGGAACGCACCCCCTCCCTCCTGGAAATCCATGGCATTATATTCCATCATACCTGATCATATATACTTTCATATAAGCCCATTTGTGGAAACGCTACCTGCTGAAGTTTTCATTAAAATATGCCACCCACAGATAAGATGACCCACATTCTTTATTGTATTTTTGTTAAAAAAATTGAGGGCCATCTTATCCAGACATGGGCTTATTTGCAAGTATGTATGAGGAATATGGGTACTTTTAAAAAGTATTACCGTATATACTTGTGGATAAGCCCATCCACAGATACCTTAAACCTGATTTTTAGGTGCATTTCGGCACCTAATATTCTTGGCTTATCTGTGACTATATATGATATATGATAAACCACCCTTCAGGGAAAATAAGGCCATGGCATTTTTGAATATGCTCTTGCCTTACAAACGAGAAAAAATTGAAATTTAAATACAGCATTATTTCTTTTATATTCCAGTTGAGATCATCTTTGAATTTTATTTTTTTGTTTATTACTAGAACACATCAAGTTCTCCAAAAGGAGACAGCTTGAGTTAGAAGTACAGAATAAATCATATTTTCCACTTCTTTATAGCGAAATGGTCATTATACCAAAGGACACTGACATTACTGAATTTCTTTTATTTTATTTTATTAGTGAAATTTCATAGTTAGAATTGATACAGTAATGATAATGCAATCATGTAGATAGCTATATCTAGAAATATAAATACAAATGAAATAGTGTTTATATTCTAGATTAAATCATATGTTTAAGGTCTGCAATGATTGCATATTAATACTGTAAGGCTCTTTTTTATTTACAGTTTTAGTTTCTTTTTTTATCACAGTTATGGAAATGATCAAATGGGAGATTTTGTTTTACCGCAAAAGCTCAGAAAAGATGACCTGGTTAAAAGAAAACTGCTTTTATTTTGTTTTGTCTGGATCTGTCCTTTCTCATTTGAACAAAAAAATCACCTGGCAAATCAGTGCTGAAATTGAGGGAGATTTAACTGTGGATGTCACACTTCATTTGCAAATATAATTAGTTTATTTCAGGGGCGTCACCTTTCTTATTTGCTCAGGAAAAAACCACCTTTGCTTATCTTCACACAGCGGAAAGCCTCAAAGCAAGAAAGGAAAGGAAGAAAAACATATGAATTGATTAACCATGGCAACAGCAAGGCAGTGGTGTTTTTTGGCCAAGAGCTAGAAATAAATTCTAGATATAACTATAATGTTATCAAAGTCAACTTATTTTGGAACACACGCATACACAACATCCTCTCAATTAGCGTAGTTGCTGATTCTTGTCTGTTCCTTGAACCCTGGACTCTGGCAATCGAATGCTTCCACCTAAGGGCCAAATTAAACATTACCTATGATGCCAAGTATTTCTTCAGCTGAGTGTTTGGCTTTGCCTCAGGGTATTGATGGAGAGTGGCCTCGGGAACAAAAATGGGTGTAGTGTGGGAGAAGGTCCTTTTCCCTTTCAAAATTATTTACACCTTGAGAAAAGGTTTCTGTGAGCTGATCCAACAGGACCAGTGGTGGGATTCAGCCGGTTCGCACCACTTTGGCAGAACCGGTAGCTAATTTTTTGTTGCCCAGGCCCAGAACAGACTTCCGGAAGCGGCATCCACACAGAGAACCGGTTGTTCACATATTTGAATCCCACCATTGAACAGGACTACAGATTGTCCTTGTCTTACGAACACAAATGAGCAAGACAGTTGTTAAGTGAGATTTGCTCCATTTTAGGACCTTTCTTGCCACAGTAGTTGAGTGAATTAGGCTGTCATTAAGTGAATCCGGCTTCCCCCGTTGACTTTGCTTGTTGGAAGCCAGCTGGGAAGGTTCAACAGCCGGTGATCACATGACCCCAGGACAATGCAACTGTCATAGTTGCATGCCATTAACACCAAGATTAACACCAGACCAACAATGAAGAAATAAACAATATCCTCTTTGAGGAATTACCAGCTCAGATAAACAAGATAACAGTAAACAATAACTTAATCAAGGAACTACCCAGACCACTCCCAACAACACTGAAAGGGCAAGCCACTATAGGCAGTCCTTGACTTACAGCCATTCATTTAGTGACCATTGGAAGTTACAATGGCACTACAAAAAAGTGACTTATGACCATTTTTCACACTTCTGGCCATTGCAGCATCCCCGTAGTCATGTGATCAAAATTTGGGTACCTGGCAAGTGGCATGACAATAGCACTCTCCTGGGGTTGTGTGATTGCCATTTGTAACCTTCCCAGTTAGCTACCAACAAGCAAAGTCAATGAGAGGGGACCAGATTCACTTAATGACCGCAGGGTGCATCCAATAACTGCAGTGATTTGCTTAACAACTTTGGCAAAAAAAAGTTGTAAAATGTGGCAAACCTCAACACCTGCATTGCTTAGCAATGAAAAGTTTGGGCTCAGTTATGGTTGTAAGATGAAGACTACTTATAGTATATAAAAAGAGAGCAATACCCACTCCTTCCATAAACCTTTTTCAAGAGGCAACTGGACTTTCTTGTTTGTTTGTTTTTTGAAGACATTTCACTTCTAATCCAAGAAGCTTCTTCAGCTCTGACTGGATGGTGGGGAACAGAAGGGTTTTAAATGACAAGCAAAACTCTTGAAAGTCCATTTGTCTCTTGAAAAAGCACCTTTGGGACAACCATGACCTGGATGACTGAGAATCTCCATAGCCACTCCCTTCACCTTAGGTTTTTGTACCTTGCTTGCAGGGTGTCCTGCAATATATGCAGCTTCATATGTTGTCCTTTTGTCCTTTGTATTAATTATCTGTCTCTTTTTTGAGGATCTCCTCAAGTTTAACCATGATTTTCTTGGCTTCTTCCTAGATTGATTTTTTTCATTATGGTTCAATAAAAGATAAAGTACAAAAAGAACACACAAAAAAAGAAGGGGGGGGATATGGAAAAGGAAGGTTTAAAAAAAGCCAAGTCAGAAGTGTATGGCAAAATAAAAAGAAGACAAAAGAAGGAAAGCGGGGAAAAATAATAATTTCCAACTTTTTTTTGGTACAGATACAGAGATAGATTTAGATTTCTCTAAAATCAGCAATAATGCATAGTATTTCTATAATCATAAACAGTGCTAACTTCAAATCCCAAAACCAAATTTTCATTTCTTCAGTTTCTAGCAAGAAGTCCAACAGTGGTTTCCAAGTAGAAACAAAGTTAGCCAACGTCTTTTCTTTAATTAAAATAGTCGTGTTTTCTTGGCTTTCTTCACTTCGCCATTCATTCACTCTTCCTTCATATGTCCTTTCAATATTTTATATGATAAATTCACCATCAAATATTCCCATCACACTGTTCACTCACTTTTGTTTTCAACCCATGTTAATTCAAAACCCCTTTATCCTTAACCCTACCTCTTTTTGATTTACCACACACCTTCCCACTGGCTTCACAAAGGATAGATACACATGTATGTATTTAATTTGATTTGTGCTAATTAATTAAATTATATCATTTTAATTAAAAAAAAATCCTGCCCACTTTGTGTCTAGTTCAGCTTCTGATTATTAGATGGACATATCTATATCTTCCCTCCTTCCTTCCTTCCTTCCTTCCTTCCTTCCTTCCTTCCTTCCTTCCTTCCTTCCTTCCTTCCTTCCTTTCTTTCTTTTGCAGCCACACAGAAGTTATCATTTCCTTTTTCCAAATATTTCTTTTACATTTCCAGTCTCATCTATTACTTGGTATTTCTCAGTGATCTCTAATGAAAGTACTAATCAGGTCTTAATCTGTAAAAAAGATACATGATCACTTTTCTTAGAAAGATAGAAATTGCTTCAAAGTTGTGATGCCTTGTGTGCCGTAAGAAATTCTCGTAGACAAAAAAATAATAATAGTATCATGATTCTTAACGATACATCTTTTGGCATATCATAGGCTACCTGCCCCACAGGACCTATTTATGTATTTTATTTACAATTAAAGATAATTAAAAGGAAAGTGGACATTCTCCAAAGCAAAACACCAGCTATGATATCCATTTTTGTAATGCCGTCTGGTGAGCAAATATTTGTATTTGGTTACACCTTCCATGGCAGGATAATTCATTGGCCTATGGCATGGGTCGGCAACCCGTGGCTCCGGAACCACATGTGGCTCTTTGAGCCTTCTCCTGTGGCTCCCAGTCCTCCTCCACCATTTGCAGAGAGAGACAGAGAGAGGCACTTGTGCTTCCCTTCTCTCTCTCTCTCTCTCTCTCTCTCTCTCTCTCTCTCTCTCTCTCTCTCTCTCTCTCTCTCTCTCTCTCTCTGTGTGTGTGTGTGTGTGTGTGTGTGTGTGAAAAAGAGTGGCCTCATGCTGTTCTCCGACAAGCTGACAAGCTTATTGGGTGGGGCTCCTGCCTTTGCTGCGTCTCTGCAGGAAGCAGCATCTCTCTCACACATACACACATAACACACTCACACTGAGGGAGGGAAGAGGACTGGCAGACCAAGGGCAGGAGAGAGCCAGCCCAATAAGAATGTGTGTCAGCATGAAGCCAGCTTGCCAGGTGAGCAGAAGATTGGAGAGAGGGAGAAAGAGACGGGGAGAGAGGGAAAGAGAGAGGGAGAGAAAGAGAGAGAGGGAAAGAGGGAGAGAGGGGGAGAGGAAAGAGAAAGGGAGAGAGAAAAGGGGAGAGGGGGAGAGAGGGAGGGAGAGAGAGAGAACTCATGCACAGTAGCCTCTATTTCTTTTTAATTAAACTCTTCAATCAAGCCCCCCCTTCGGCGCGCAAGCATGCACGCGCAAGTTTTATGGCTCCCAATGATTTTTTTCTGTGGGAAACGGGTCCAAGTGGCTCTTTGAATGTTTAAGGTTGCTGACCCTTGACCTATGGGAACCTTTTTGGAAGAGCAATAACAGATTCACAAATTTCTAAATGGGATGACTGACTCAGAAAGTCTGCTATTGAAATTTGGTTTGTCTGTATTTTATTCCCTTTTATTACATAATGTACACCCACACACAAAATAATAATGTAGTGGGGATCTTAATACTAAAGTAATTAGTTTCAAACTGAAGCTATTATCACATAAATATGACTTTGATATGATATGCCATTGTCATAATTTTATTCGTTCAATATTAACATCAAATGCTATTAATACTGATAGAATTTTTACTTCTCTATTATTTTCAATAGTTTATGCTCTCTAAATAATAGAATGTTACAGCAGTTAAAAATGCTATCAGCTGGAAAACTGACAGCCCAGGTTCAAGACTTGAGCACCAAAAGATGGGGTGAGCGCCCGTTACTTGCCCCAGCTCCTGCCCACCTAGCAGCTTGAAAGCAAGCAAATGTGAGTAGATGAATAGGTACCACTTTGGTGGAACGGTAACAGCATTTTGTGTGCTTCAGTGTATAGTCATGCTGGCCACATGAACACAGAAGTGTCTTCAGACAACATAGCTCCCTTGGCTAAGAAACACAGATGAGCATCGCCCTTTAGAGTTGGGCACAACTGGACAGGGGAAACTTTTATCTTTATCTTTAATTTATAATCACCTTATATAATATATTATTGCATTGAAATTTGCATTAAAATCACACATTAAAATTTATAACATTACAGTGAAAGGAAAAAGAAGGCTGCTACTCCTGCATTATACCACCAATAGTTTTTACTTCAATATTTGAAAATTATTTCTTTCCCCATGTACCCTACAATTTTGTTTCTTGATGCTTCTCCTTAAAAGCTGCTGTTATTGTGAATTCGTACAGAAAGGAAAATAAATAACAGTCTTTGCTTACGTTATCCCAGCCATTCTACAATTTTGGGAGTATCTTTTATTTTCTTGGAAATCTTTACTGGTGAAAACTTTATTTGTTGAGTGGAGGGAAATCTTTCAGGGATGTATTTAAATAAGGGCTGTGTACAATGAAATGTGTCATCAGTTATGGGGAGCAAAAGTAACAAAAATAAAAACATGTGTGTTCCCATGATCTAAAGTAACCTATTTTCCTCTTTAAAAGAAGGATATTTCACATTTACGTCCCAACTAGCAGTAGATTTTTCCATCTGGCTCCTGTTTCATTTATGAGCTTGTTTTGCATACAAAATCATGGATAATGTCAGCCTGACTTTAGGAACACTGTGCATTATTTAACTTGGGCTGCCAGAGATAGAAAACCTTGCAAATGCTTGAGAGGCACAGTTTTGATGTTCTTTTGGCAGGTGTAAAAATTCTGACCATTTGCATGTTCTGATATCACCAGAAGTATGGGCTTCTCAGTTTAGTAGTGAGGCCTTGCCTTCTGCCTATATCATAACCAGTGAAGCTAAAAATTGCCTACTCAGGTTCAATTTGCTAGCCATTTGCTAATGTTGTCATAACATTATTTTTACCAACATTATTCTCTACCATTAAAATCTTTGGAAAAGAGATGTCATTTTACTGGTATCTACGTGTAAATAAAAAAATCATACAGGATGCAGAGTTTGGCTTTTCTTGTTTGAAAGATGGCCCACAAGATCTGGTGACATTTATCTAATCCAGCTGTGCAACCACAGAAAGATCCAAGAGTCTTATGCCTAACAAAAAAGGATCAAGGGCTATTCATTGTCTCTCAACCTAAGTATCTCAAAAGGATGTTGTTATGGGAAAACAACACAGAAGGAGCATTACGCATACCACCCTGAGCTCTTGCACCAAAGTGGGTGTGTATTCTTGGACATCAAAGGTGACTAACAAGCAAGCACTGGAGCACATAAAACCAGACATAACACTGGAAGGGAAAAAAACCTGTATCTCACTTATTTTGGCCATGTCATGCGGGAGAATTCAATGGAGAAAGCCATTATGTTTGGAAGAGTTGGCAGTAGAAGGAAACCAGGCCGCCAAAGAACACAATGGCTGGACACCATCAAAGCTGACACCAGTCACAGCATAGAACTCAAAGAAGCAGTGCAAGATCAGAAGAAGTGGAGAGACCTGGCCCATAGAATTGCCAAGAGTTGGACATGACTGAATGGATAACATCATCATCATCATCATCATCATCACCATCACCATCATCACCATCATCAATCAATCAACCAGATCTGTTAATCAGTTGATAATTTGCACAGTTTAACTTGAATAAGAACAGTTCCTCATTAGAGATCTTTAACTCTATCCTTGCTGTATCATTACAATGTCTTCATACCATAGCAATATGCAGTCCAGGGTTGAAATCAGTGGTGGGATTCAGCCGGTTCGCACCAGTTCAAGAGAACCGGTAGCTAAATTTACCTGAATTTGGAGAACCGGCTGGCTTCTGGAAGTCCAGTCTAGGCCTCGGAGGCCTCCCAGGCCTAGAACAGCCCACTGGAAGTGCATGGATACCACTTCTGGAAGGCCGTTCTAGGCATCGGAGGCCTAGAGGTGGCCTCCCAGGCCTAGAACGGCCCACCAGAAGTGCTTGATGCCACTTCTGGAAGTCTGTTCTAGGCATCGGAGGCCCAGGCCTGCATCACATAATAGAACCAGTTGTTCAGGAATTTGAATCCCACCACTGGTTGAAATGGGTGGTCCTTGGTGCTCTCTGAGCTTGGTTGTTACCTAGTTTGATTAATGAAACATGTTCAAGAAAACAACCAAGCTCAGAGAGCATCAAGGACATCTCAGTACATAGTCCTAACTCTTGTTGAGGGCATGGCTAATTATCAAAATGCACTGTCACCACTTATGGGGGAAAATATTTTGAATATACCTATGGGCTTATGACTAGCTAATGGTAGATATTTCCAAATTTTCACTGGAACCTCAATGCAAGGAGAAAAGAGAAAATGCCCATATCATATGTGATCTATCCAATCCTGATCATCAAGCTTTAAGTGACTACAAACAAGTTCCTATTTTCATCTGATGTCGTGGGACCTTTCTTCCCAGTCAGGAATATTTAGGTTCTGCAACAGAATTGCCTAATTAGCCTTATGACAATGAAGGCAACTTAACCAGCAGCGCAGTGCTTAAGTTAATATATTGCACAAGGCCATTATGTGTTTAGTTATCACTTATTCAATGAAGCACAATTGACTGGGCTCATACCTACATGCTAAGCCATAGAGGTTAATATGTGAACACATTGCTACATTGCTTATGAGGCTGCCTCAATGACACATTGGTCTTCAGCTTCCAGAATGACTAGCCAGGCTAGGGTCTTAAAAAAACCTTTCAGGTTTTTGATAGTTTAGGAACTGGAATAAGATTTTTAGCACCCCATCTTGTATTAAGGAAGCCTGCTTGTCTAACCTTGATTTAATTGTGCTCTGTACATAAGCAGTGACCTCACATGGGTCACGCAATGTCTGAATCAATGGAGCAAAAAGTTCCACTTGTGACCTTGCCATTAATGCTGCTTTGAAAGTGCAGCATTGTGTTCTAAAGGAAAATTGCTTATCTTTCCCCTGCATTAATACTACATATCCATATATTGAATAAAAATATGAACTGACCCCTTAGATAATTCAAATCCCAAACTCCAACTCAAGGGAATTGTGTGCAACCTATACAGAACTGGAATAACTGATTTCTGCAGAACTGTTTTCCAAAATAGCATACTTATGATGCTAAGAATTAATTACAAATGTGTGTGCAATCCCATTCCACAGAGGAAATGTTATTTCTCTGTTGGACACTGAACATTATGCTGTAAAAACCTTGGAAAAATTTGTGGGAGAGAAAAGAAAGGCGATTGCAAGGCATTAGAAGCTGTAATGGCAGGTAGTAATAAAACTGAAGCAAAAGCAGCAAATGGACATGTTGTTAACCTAAAATGATAGTTAACTGATAGAGTAGAATCAGGGCTGAAATGGCCTGTGTCCAATCCCCAAATCAACACAGGAAGGCTAGAACTACGCAACCCAATCTGAGACCATCCATATTCAGAGT
>NW_015387814.1:114041-129182 GCF_001527695.2 Protobothrops mucrosquamatus | reverse complement strand
TTTTTTTGGCAAGGCTAATATAATGTATTTGATTGTCAATGTATCCATGTACACTCAGAGACAACACTTTACACAACAGTGCAGGGAGATGGCTGTTTGTATACACAGACAAGAGCAGCTGGGGAGAGCTTTCAAAGCAGTTATGTAAGCCTTGCAAAAGCATTACTGCCTCGAGAATTTGAAGAGATCCTTACTTGTGCCACTACATATTGTGAAACACTTTTGAATGTTTTGCACAACACTAATATCTATAACATAGAATGTCATTAGCTAATAACACGCTGAGGAGAATTTTGAGTGGACGCATTGTTCTGTTCCTCTTTCAAAATTATTTCATGAAGACTCCTTATTTTATGGTCATATTTGGCTATATAGCAACACTTATTACGTTATTTCTGAATAAGAATTATGGTCAAGTTCAGTGTAGCTCTTTGACCCCTTAGAGATCATTAAAAGAAGATTTGGTCTTGTACTTCGGAGAATCAGTTCATTCATTTCAGCCTTTTTTTAGGGAGAAATACTATTTTCTAGCTATAGGAATGTAGAATGTGAAAAATGGACATGAAAGGGGTTTAAATAACATCAGAAAAATATAGAATGTAAATATGAAAACATTGGGAACATTGTGTTGGGATACAGAAACATAAGGCATTGGCAAATGACACTAAAGAGGCCCCCAAATTTGAAGTAATACTTTGGCAAGTCATATCCTCTATTATAGTAATGCATAATATATGATCTCCAGATGTTGCTTATTACCGCTTATTACCCCTTGTTGACCGCTTATTACCTCTTGTTGTTGGTCATCCTTGACAGGGATGTTGAAAATTAGGGTTGACAACATCTGAAGTTCATGCATTGTCCATTTTCATTCTATAATTGTCATAAAAAGTATATTTTGACATTTCAGACATTTTATGGTTTAGTATCACTGAGTCATCCTTGATTGACTTCAAAACCACTAGGCAGGATCACTAGGCCAATGGAACTGGAGGGCTGTAAGCTAGACTGGAACTTTTAAAAAATGTTCTGGAAAAATGCAACAATTTATTTTCCCATTATCACCCATAAAACAGTGTGGATGTCTCCGCAAAATGGACTCAAGGGAGACTTGAATTTAGAAGGAAACAGGTGCTCCAAAAATATTTATGAGCCTCAAGGAATGTTCAGTCTCAGTGCCAGTTCTCATATTCACTGTGATTAGCTATTTTCTTGAATAGAAATAATGATATTTCAGACAATCATACTATATCATCCTGTTGAAAACAGAATACTTCTGAATTCCTAAGTCAATGCAGACACCTCAACTCTGTGGCATGGGAGCACAGTGGCTCACAAAGTTGGAACACTGGGCTGCTGATCAGCAGGCCCATGTTCAAAACCTGTTGTGCCACAGGGTGGGTTGAGTTCCCATTCCATGCTCCAGCTCCTGCTGAAACAGCTGTTTGAAAGTGGGCAACCACAAGATTAATAAGGACCACTTTGGTGGGCAAATTCCCAGGACACAAAAGGAGCCCCCAACTGGGCATCCCCTTTTGCATGGAAGCACCAATGCTTCCAACAGAGAAAAATAAAAAAAACTCGCTTGGCACAAAAAGAAAGCTAGAGTTAGATTTAAAAATGGGATCTTTTTTCTCTTTTTTCCCTTTTTTGCTGATTGATGATGGAACAGCTTAAAATCCTATTTAATGGGTTAAGGAGACTTTTACAGATACTGATTGATTTAATATCTAGGACTTAGATCTATAAAGGAAATGAAAATTAGCCATTAGATTATAGTTTTGAATTGTAATATGGAACTGGATTTGTGACAATGAAAGATATTTTACTAATAAATGATGAGGTACTAGGCCAAGAAATAGAATATACTTGTGAAATAAAATAAGAATGTAATTATCTGAATAACATGTGTATTTTAGACACGACAATTATTTTGTAATGAAATTAGGGAAATTTGGGTTACCCGAAGTTTAAATATTATGGTTACCAAAGGCTAAGTTGGAACATGGTAATTGGAATTAGGTAAAACTTAAAAACAGGACTTGGATATGTATAAGCAAAATTATATTGACAAATGTATTGAGACTGAGCTATAACTAGAATTGTATTAACTTGAATTTGATATAATAATTAAGGGAAATAGTGAGGGAATTTTTAATGATGCAACCTGAGATATGTACGAAAGATTTTGTTATTGGACTATTGATTACCCAATCACCACCCAATATTTATTGATGACAAACAATTTGATTTCAGAAGAATTTAATTTAGTTTAATTTTGGCTCAGAGCTCCAGCCAGTTCAGACTCTCAATATCATGTTCAGTTCAGCACAGAATAGCAATGCTATTTAGGGATTTGAAATTTGACTGGCATGGTTCCAATAATCCATTCATTTATGATCCTTGGTAATTATCCATATCTTGATGACCACACTGCAAATCACTGTTTGCTTGTTTGTTTTTTTAAATTTCCCCCCAAAAAAAGAAATTCAGAAATCTATCAAATCTTTTACAAATAATGTGAGCTAAAACAGATTTATATCTCTTCGTTAATCCCCATCTCCTTCATTTTGGAAGTGATTTGGGAGTGTTACTAACAACCAGAACAGTAGCTGCCTTATTTCCCCATAGAAATTCTTCAGAATAACTAAGATATTATAATATTGTTTCCTTCTGAGAGATGGGCCTGAAAATTTAAATTGTGGTAGCCATGTAACAAGAAGTAAGCCAGCATGCATTTCCTGGTGGTGCTTATTCCCCCAATCCTTCCTCTCATTGGTTGACAATTACATAGCTTCATGGAATCCCTCAGAAGAAGCCAAAAGGGTGGTCTAGTATTTTCTGGAAAAACAAACTCTTGAGCTTGCCTACACGAATTTTTAGGTAGGTTCCTCCTATCTCCTACCACTAGATGTAAAACCATATTTCTAGCCATAGTTTATGGCTGGGCAAAGAAAAGCCAAAAAGAAATACATAAATAAGAAAGCAGATAACTAATAAGCAGACATCCAGGCATTCATCCATCCCTTTTCTTCCTAGAATTAATTAATAACCTGCAATGCCCAGCTCTAAAATTTTAGATTGCAATCTAGTAAACAGCCACTAGATTTATTGCTTAACTACAATTGGTTGAGAGGGTTTTTTCCCCTTTATTTCTTTATTTATCTATTTGCCAGTGTTTATACATCACCACAGCTATGCATTTCTAAGCAGTTGTGACTTCCTATTAGATGGATAAACAGACTTTCTCTGTTTCAATTAGAACCATACCTGGGGGTGGGAAGAATCCAAAGGAGAAAATGATATAGGGGCTATTTAAGACAAGACGTTTCTGGTTCATTTTCCCATGTTTTTTTCCACTCTTTTGTGTTGATGCTACTTTTCATCCATCTGAGAATCAGCTCTTATGCTTATCTCCCATTCCTTCTACCCCTGCTTCCCACTTTGTTTCCTTCTGAGAAGGTCACCCAGATGACCAAGATGTTCCTCTTTTAGTGGAACCAAAGGAGGAGAGAGAGAATTTTCTCTTTTAGGAAGGTATAAACTTCAGCATAGCTGACTATCTCAAGTTGTGAGAATCATGTGGATTCAGATAAAAACATAATCTTGAAAACTGTAAGGATAAATTCCCTGGCATAATTGTAGCACAACAATTGAGACAGAGTCTCTTTGAAACATTTATTTCCCATGATCCCCATTGCTGGGCTAGATGGCCAATTCTCAAACCAGCTGAACTCTGCTGCTGCTGCTCTCTACAATGTCTGACACTCCAATGTCCTAGCCTCATGGTTCTTCCAAGCCTGGGTCCGATCCCACAGTGGGGTGGAGGGAGAATCAGAGGAAAGAATATCCATTTCAGGTTCAATGTCATGCAGTGAACTTAATCCCACAATCCATGATAATCTGCCAAGCACCTGCCTTCTGTTGCTTTGGAGAATAGATTGACCCCCTCTTCTTTGTGACAGTCCAATTTGAGGGGGTCAACCTATTCACTAAAGCACCTGAGGGCAGGGCAAGAAATAATGGATGGAAATTTATCAAGGAGAGATCCAACCTAGAAATAAGGAAAAAATTCCTTTGAGGAAAATTAATCAGTGGAATGGCTTGTCTTCAGAAGTTGTGGGTGCTTCCTCAATAGAGATTTTTTTAGGAAAAGATTAGACAGCCATTTGTCTGGAATGGCACAAGGTCTCCTGCTTGATTAAGGGGTGGGATTAGAAGACCTCCAAGGTCCCTTCCAATTTTGTTATCTCTATTCTATTAAATGACTAAGCATGGCGTACTTATAGTAATTGATCAACAACTGAGCAGTCTCTCACAGTGGAAGTCCCTACAAGAGTTCAAATGAACTATTTCAAAAAGCAGAACTACTGTACCAATGTAGTGGCCAGATACTGAAATATGATAGGTAAAAAATAAAATTGGAGGTATTTGTGTGGAAGAGGGTCAGAAAAAATAAGACTATAGCTACAATCTTGCAACTGAAGCTCCATCCCATTTTCTGCATGGGTCACACATGCAGTGCATATTAAAAAGGGGCAGGGCTTTGGTCATTTGGTCAATTGAAGGAATTGCTACTCTAGAGCATTGACAGGCTTCCAAATAGCACATCTTTTTATGCTTACATTCTCACAGGAAATGTCCAAATTTTAAGTATCTGCTGAGAACAAAGACCTCATAATAGAGCTATTTCTGGAGATTAGTGAGTTGATATTTGTTAAGGCCTACAACAACCAGGCCATGCACCATTCTTGCTTTTCTCAAGGCCAGAACACTTCAAATATATACAAAGTAATTTTCTTGTGATAGACTTCATTTTTTCTAAAGCTCACCCTTTTTTTTAACCTGGTTGCTCATACGTACTTAGAGGAAAAAAACCCATTCTTTGGTTAATATCTCTAACATCATCACATTTTTAAAATGAATTAATGTCACTGTGCCTCCAACCTCTTGACATCAGCTACAACTGTCTGTTAGGTCAGCATCTTGAATGCTTTCTTTTAATTGATATCCTTCAACCTTCATATGCCAATCTTAAAACTCACTGGAAGAGTTCTTTGGGTTTTATATTTTTAAAAAGAGAAAACATTTTTCTATCAGATGGGTCTTGCTAACTGCTGATGTCAAGAAAATGAAGAAACAAATTTAGCCTCAGGCATTACGCTACCTAGCAACATTCATATTGGCCATAGCAGAGTAGTTATGCTGACACCCAAAGTGCAATGTGTCCCAGGAAAGAAAACCAGAAAACAATTCAGCACACAAAGTCAGGAACCTTTTTTTTGTGCAAAGAATCCAGAATGGGGAGGGTGGTGACTGTTGAATTTGGGAAATTATGGGATCAGAATTGCCAGGTTTTTACTTAACAAGATGCTCCAATATAAATATGGAGATCTTGTGTTCTAATATAGACAGGGTTATCTTGCAATAGGAAAAAATGACATTATAGGAAGAATGGTGAAATGTCTTGCACATTACTTATCATTTCCTTCTTGCAATATTTGACTTTATTATGGGTCATGTTAACCATGTTAGTTCTTATGTAAGGTCTAATCTATTTTTTTTCTGATATACTCTTGTTTTGGTTTTGGTTTTATTACTGGTTTGTCACACAGTCAGCCAGATGTTTAGACTGGGCTTAGTAAGTCCTTCCACCAATTGAGTCCTTTCCAAGGATCTGATGTAAGTAGATGTTATTTGATGGTGTTAAAGGAATTGTCACTGTTCCAAGTAAAGCTGTTTTTTGCAATTAACTGATGGTGATTTTGTTAATGCTGATAGTGTTTAACTAATGCTCCAGATGTTTTGGGATTGCACCCAAGAGGCACATCACTATTGGTACTATCTTTGCTTTCTTTAGTTAATAACAGATCTTTATTTCTTTGTTTTCAGACTTTGTACATTTGCAACAGATAAACACCTTTTAGTCCACTAGTCCTGCAGTTGCTGACCCTGGTTGCTCAGCCAACAGTCCTGAGTCCTGTAGCCCATTTGTCACCAGACGTCCAGGAACTTCAACATCTACTGTAGTGACCCTTGTTGACCTGGGTGATGACTGATCCAGTATGGATTTCTGTAAATTACATCTCATTATATTGTTTTTGGGTCCTCTGATGAGACTTGTCTGGTATGGTTGAATCTCTGGCATAGTTTTCATTTTCTGTGAACATATCTAATACACTGTCCTCCTATTTTCCCCCACAAAAACAACCCTGTGAGTTGAATACAGCTGAAACAACATGACTGTCTCAGAGTCACCCAGACAACTTTCATGCCTAAACTGGGACTAGAACTCACAGTCTCCTGGTTTTTAGACTGGTCCCTTAACCAGTAGACCAAACTGGCTCTATCTTTTGAAAATGGGTTCTTTTCATATTTTTACAATGACCTATGTTATTTTCAAATGATCCTGCTATGATCCAGCATAAAATAGTTTCCCAACGCTTATAGTCAGTTACATGGCCCACAATTGGCCATTACCGCTTTATGAAATGATAGCAGTAGGCATGGCAATGTAATTCTGTAGCATACTTTATGAGCGTTATTGCTTGAACAAGGAGGTGATTTATTTATTTATTGCTTCGTGATGTGTGCTAAATTGTCATATGAACATGCAACAAAATGTTCTACAGATGGTCACGATGGAGCGTGGTGACCAATTGACCAGATCACAATCTCTGGTATTATCTTGGCATTCTATAGCCGGTTCCAGACAACGCTGGGGGCAATTGTGTAAAATACATGATTGATGCATGAAAAGAGTAAGTGACAACACTTATTTAAGCTATTGGGTAATCTGGGAAAAGCCCATTAGATAGTTATTTTTAAAACATGCTGGAATACAAACACATACACATACACAATTACCATGGAGAAATTAAAAAAAATGAAAGAAGGGCACAATAGCGTACTGTTTTCTCAGCCTAAAGTTACAATTATGGTCACATAGTGGGACATCTAATCTCAGTTTTTCCACATTTCTCCAGGCTACTTCAGAAACTACAATATAAGAATGGCCCAAAGGGTCAGGGTTGGGCAGAGATTGAAGATCTGAAGGATCTAAATCTACTCTGTACTCCAGGATACATTCAAACCTAAATGTGAAAATAGGGGGAAATATATAGATCTAAACAAGAGAGCATCACAGTGGCCTAGAGGTGAAGATGCTCACCTCCCACTCAGAAGGTTGAGAGTTCAGGCAATCCCAGGCAATGACAGAAGTATCTCTATCAGGGTGCAAAAAGAAAATATCTGCTGTGAATTCTGCATAGGTGTCAAGAAGGGCATCCAGCCAGTAAATGCTCAGCTCCATTCAGTTGCCCCAACTCCACCCCAAATAAAGCAATTACAGGGTCATAAAAAGAAAAAGAAAAAAAGGAGACCTGGACAAGAAGTGCCATCTCCAGATGCAGTACCTACTATCTTTTCTCACAGAAATGTAAAAGAAGAAAAATGTTAGAATTATAACATTTTAAATTTAGATGGGACCTGGACTCAATTCAATCCATTACTCAATATAGATCTCCCATATATGACACTTTGTTCTCCACCAGGGAAGGAAAAATCACCAGTCAGCCACATATAGTTGCTTAGATGAGATATTTTAGCAAAAGGAATTGTGACTGGAAATGCTGGTTGTAGGTTCACTCTAATTGTTGGAACCAGATACAGAATGGGAAGAATGAAGATGTTTATCTATTTAAATAAAATGTGTGGAAATGCCCAGTGAAGCAAAGTGCACAGGACGCTCCTAATGCCACCTTCTTTGCTTTGAAAACTTGTTCAGCCCTTGAACCTTAGAACCCAGGACAGTGTTTCTCAAAGTTGGCATTTTTTAAGAGGTGTGGACTTCAACTGCCAGAATTTCCCAGCTTGCATGCTGGCTGAGGATTTCTAGGAGTTGAAGTCCACATATCTTAAGGTTGTCAAGGAAGTAATACTGAGCATAGTATGGGGGAATAGGAAAGACTTCGAAGTAAGAGATTTAAAAAAAAAAGGACAGCAAGCCATAAGGATAAAAAAAATGGTTATCTGCTGGTTGAAGAACTGTGAACGGACTTGAGATGTATCTACTGCAGCTTTGTTTTACAGCAGTGGTTCTCAACCTGTGGGTCGTGACCCCTTTGGGGGTCGAACGACCCTTTCACAGGGGTCAGCTAAGACCATCGGAAAACACATATTTCCGGTGGTCTTAGGAACCGAAACACCGCTCCTCTATCCGTCTCTGCACGGCTTCGAGCTGGATTCGTTTCCGTCGAGCATCTCCTAAGGGAGGCCGCGCTGCTTCGTGGCCCTTTCCGCGGAGGAGGCTGAACTAAGCTCTGCGGGCACTGTCACCCTCTTGGCTCTCTCTCTCTCTCTCTCTCTCTCTCTCTCTCTCTCTCTCTCTCTCTCTCTCTCCCCCTCTCCCCGCCTGGGCGCTTCTCCAACCAGACTAGGCGTAGCCGGCAGAGCGGCCTTCCTGCCCCCCCCTCCCCGGCCAGCTGGAGCCGGGCAGGCCAGCGACCTTCGGAAGTGAGGCGAGGACCAGCGAGGCGCGCTGAGCCCCGGGCGCAGCGGGTAAGTGGGCGTCATCGGTGTGCACTTGGAGAGCCCTTAGGGTTGGGGGTCACCACAACATGAGGAACTGTATTAAAGGGTCGCGGCATTAGGAAGGTTGAGAACCACTGTTTTACAGTATGGATTTCCTTCCTTCCTCTGATTTTTTTGGGGAAAAAGGAACCTAGAGACTCAAGGGGCTTCTGAAATAATTTGTATCTATTTACTTGGACTGGTGTATTCCGTAGTGGTTTCAGAGGCCACATTAACTTGTATAATGTGTAATTAATGACAATGGAGCTTTATGAGAAAGCATTGCTTATACATCAGCAGCAACAGTTGGCAAAAACCGGGTGCTTTTTTGCATATCTTGCCTATGTATTTATCTCCTCCCAGAGATAACGGGAGGGTGATGTTTTGCAAAACTTTTCCTGCTGCTATAGTTCGTTGTTGTCACAGCTGACGAAAAACCATAGCTGATTGCAGTCTTTATGGAATAGCTATTGGCATAGCTTAATAAGCATGACTAAATGTATAACTCGGGCCAAATTAGTTGATGTAGCAACTCATTCTCTTTGGAAAACAGTTTGCATTTTAATGTTCAATCTCTTTCAGCATGGATAAAAGCACATTTCAAACAATTCATCTGCATTTGCCCGCTTGTTAAACATGGTGCATTTTGTTATTTTACTTTTTTCTTAATGTCAGGTGAAAACCCTTAATACTCAGCCCATTTAGTCAGGAGCAAATGATAACTTTGAAAGAGAATGCAGCCACATTCAGTTCCTCTGCATTTATTATTTAAACATCGCTTTCATTAAGGCAAAGGAAGAGAAACCTTGTCATAAAAATTCTCAGTTTCCTCTGACCTCAACTTCCTGTGGAATTTATACTGGGTCTCTAACGGACATTCCTGAGATACAAGATTTATAGGATTTTCATTCCCAAAAACAACAAATTGGGAAAACCGCTCATTACATCCTTATACGTTTTTTCATGACAGCTGCAGTAACTACCAAGATATCATACAGTATAAAGAAGGAAGGGCGCCGTCTCCATTGTGCTGCTGAAGAGAATTTATAGGCAAATGGCCAAAATAATGTCTGCAGCCTAATTACTGCACCCACATTTAAGATAGAGGTTTGAATTCCTTTATTGTTGAGGTGAAAGACCACAACTATGCAAACACAGAATTGGTAAAATCAACTGTCAGATAGGTGAGTGAAAAACTGATTGACAAGGCATTTGTTGCCCAGTTCACTTACAACTTTGTTCTGAAGATGTTAGCAGCACAGCTAGCAAAAGGTGCATGCATATTCATTGCCTTGGAAGTCATTCCATCAATATTACATGAGTAATATCTATATTTTAACTCTTATTTGCGAGGTACATCTGGTGATGCATTAACATCATTTGGAGTGAAGGATGTTTTTATTTTTTTTTATTTTCAAGAAGGTTTAGGGAGAGGTTTGAAGCTGCAAAATTGGCCTGTTGAGCTGTGCAGATGCTTAATGCACTATTTTGAGCACTTTGGGAAAACAACTGTCTGAGCATATGCTGGCATTTTTCCCAATGGAATTTGCTAGCAGAATTGGGTGCTGTGAGGTCTCCACAGTAGGAGCTAGAGGAAACCTACATCACAAAAGAGGCCACTCATGCATATCTTAACCCATAATCTATGCCACTGCTTTCCAACAGTGGCAATTTCCAGGTGTGTAGACTCTTAAGGGAAATCAACCTTGACTGTCCTTTGGAAGGACAGATACTGAAGCTGACAATCAAATACTTTGGCCAACTAATGAGAAGGGAGGACTCATTGGAAAAGACCCTGATGTTGGGAAAGATGGAAGGCAAAAGGAGAAGGGGACAGCAGATGATGAGATGATTAGACATGTCATCGATGCAATGAACATGAATTTGGGCAAGCTCTGGGAGACAGTGGAAGACAGGGGTTCTGGCATGCTATGAATTAGACATGACTTAGCAACTGAACAACAGCAAGACTCCAAAACCCAGAAATCCCTAGGCAGCATTGCCACTGATGAAAATTCTGGGAGTTGAAGGCCATATACTTTGAACTTCTTACAGTTGAGAAACATTGCTCTATGCCAGGGGTCTTCAAAGTTGGCCCTTTTATGACTTGTGGACTTCAACTCCCAGAATTCCTCAGCCAGCCAACTTTGAAGACCCCCTGCTCTATGCAACCTTTTCTGAAAGCCTGCATTATGTCAGAGTTTAGGGAGAACAATTCCAAATAAAAGTTACTTTATGGCATCAAGACAGGGATAATGTGATACTTCTTGCAATCTTTTTTTTTTTTTTTTAGCTCTAGGCTAATAAGACAGTATTCTGTTTTGGCCCTTATAATATACGTTTCCATTTCTGCTAGGGATTAAGAGTGCATCTCAGCTCCACATAAGAGAGAGTTCTTAAAAAAATAAAAAATAAATAGTGGTAGCAATTGTGATGTTTCAAAATATATTTAGTTTTGTTTGAACATGAACAGACAACACCCTGGGGACTGAGCAAAAGAAGAAAGCAATCTTTCTAGAAAATAAGAACTATGTGAATGTCTGCATCAGCCATGGCAACTATTTTGTGTTTAGGAAAAACCATAAAGGTTGTCTGAATTTCTGAAGAGAAAACAAAACTGCAGTTTGAACATGGTGGTTTCTTCTAAAATTCTGAGCATGACTTTCAATGCCTGGAATTCTGGTTCTTGCTCACATAAGGATGATGGAAACCATGTGTCAAATGGTAGCTTTCTTTTTTCCCTCCTACCTAAAACAATAATAGCAGTTTTCTTAAGATTAATGTTCCCATTTGGGTCAGATTCCTGTTCCCATCATTTTTAACCAGCTTCACAGTTGGGTCTTTTAACCTAAGAATGCCTTAAATCATTCACATTCCATTTCTGAATTTCAGATGCAGCAAAATAATATTAGAAAAATTATATTGGCCATAGCCTCTTGGTAAGTTTTCCCAATATATCTGGTTCCTGACCTAGAAAGTCTCTGTCAAACCATTTTGCATTCTCAGTCTTTATCCCAATGCTGTTTTTATCTTGCATTGACATTGTAACTCTGCACATTTTTATTATAAAACACTATATGTGAATGATTAGCTCCAGGTAGCATTTTCTAGTGATTCACCTCCACCCATCTATAATCTGTGCCCTTCCTAAAAAAATTTCCATGGATCAAAATTTCCAGGAAGACTATCTAAAAGACGGTCAGAATAAACTGATTGTATTTTCATACCTGCCCATCTTGATGTGCTGGGTGTGTTTATTCAATATTTGTTTGTTCTGGCATCATTTAGCTCTAACGTGTCACATTGTTCCTTTACTGCAGACATTAACTCTTCTATAAGTTTAGTATGTCTGCCTTGGAGTTAAATGAAAGAACTATTGTAATTAACATATTTATTAAAAATTAAGGACAATGGGTTTTTTCTTTGTTCAGATGTTGGAGAGACCATTTCCAGAGGTACCTACAGGATGTAGTTTAAAAAGTGTAATGTGCTTCGTAAATAGGCACAGCTACAATCACACCATTGTGGCTGCTGTGCTGCGTGGACATTCCTGAACTACAGTATTATATGGGAATCCATAAAAATAATAATAATTCTGCAAGAGCACATATATTCTATGACTTGAAGGCTGTGCCAATCTTTGCAAGCACATCAGTGACTGCACATCAAAATCAGGTGAGGTCTGGATGCATTGGTGGTGGTGCAGTGGTTAGAATGCAGTACTGCAGGCAACTTCTGCTGACTGCCGGCTGTCAGCAGTTCGGCAGTTTGATTCTCATCAGCTCAAGGTTGACTCAGTCTTCCATCCTTCCGAGGTCGGTAAAATGAGGAATCAGATTGTTGGGGGCAATATGCTGACTCTGTAAACCACTTAGAGAGGGCTGTAAAATACTGTGAAGCGGCATATAAGTCTAAGTGCTATTGCTATTGCTATTTTGTGGACAGCAGAGCATTTTTAAGGGTAAAACAAATTTTGATCTGTAAACTCCCTTAAAGTTAGTATACACAAAAAGCAGAAACAAGGGGCCACATAACTGATGTTGGTGGTCTGCATTTTTATTCCACCCCATTTTAATGTATATGTATATGTGTTTTGTTCATTTATTTATAGAGACTTATATGCCTGCCTATCTTGTATAGAGCCCTGAGTGGCTCACAGCACCATAAATAAAATGAAAAAAAATAAGATTGTACACCACGTCAACAACCCACTACACCTATAGAAATAATGTTTCTATAGACAGCTACATCCCATATCTGCTGGCTCTTGTAATTATGAAATTAAGAAAGTCTTGGATGGAAAAGGGGAGGAGGTATAGGTAATAAGAGATATCATCTATTAAAACATTTCACAAGAACTCACGTGTTACTGAAGTTTGTTCGAGTTTGTTACGTGATTAACTAGGTGGATATATCAGAACAAAAGGACACGTTTAATACGTACGAATCGATAGTAACATGGATTATCTGAAAAGGATTGGGGTAAGGGTTAAATCTAAATGGAAGCAAAACATCTAGAATGAATATTGGCATTAGGCAATAGGCAAGTATTATTGTAGGCCAATCTTCTTGTCCATATTTGGTGTCAATATTTCCAAACATGAAATATATCTGATTTTCCCTTCTTACCATAATGTTCGATTATTAGGATTATAGTTAAAACAAATCCTGTCTTCACATTAGTCTCGGCTGTTCTATTTTTATTCAAGGTCCAAATATAAAGGATTAAACTCTGCACACAACAATCAACCTAGTTCTGGATTTTGAAATAAATGAAGCAAAAGCTCAGAATTAAAGACCGAAGTTGATAGGTCTTTTATAACAGTATTCTGCAAAGTTTGTTTCATTGCCACAGATATTGAAAAATAGGGGGCATGATGGGTAGGTGGTTAAAGATCTGAGTTTATGAGTTGAAAAGCGGACAGCCCAGGTTCAAGACCCAAGTGCCGTGCGACAGGGTGAGCTCCCATTACTTGCCCCTCTAGCAGTTCGAAAGCATGCAAATGAGAGTAGATAAATAGGTACTAATTCAATGGTAAAGTTACATCATTCTGTGCACTTTGGCCAGTGGTGGGATTCAGCCGGTTTGCACCACTTCAGCAGAACCGGTAGCTAATTTTTTGTTGCCCAGGCCCAGAATGGACTTCCGGAAGCGGCATCCACACAGAGAACCAGTTGTTCACATACTGAATCACACCACTGGCTTTGGCGTATAGTCATGTTGGCCACATGACCACGGAATTGTCTTCAGATAACACTGGCTCCCTCGGCTAAGAAATGTAAATGAGCACTGCTCCCTAGAGTTGGACACAACTGGACAGGGGAAACCTTTACCTTTATAGAAAAATACTGCTGCATTAAGTAACTATTTTCACACTGTTGTTTCTATTTTTTTTTAAAAAAATCAGCAAACCAAAATTGCAGCAAAGGTGTATTCCAGCCGAAGCATCAGTGATTCACCAAGATTATGCCCCCACTCACTCAAATGGCTTGGGGAGACTCCAACTTGTTAGGCTAATCAAGAGATTGAATAAACAGGAGTGTTTGTTTATTCAAGGTTAGGATGACATAGGTGCCCAGGCAGACATGTCATCCTTTCAGCAGTGCCAAAAATCCCTGCAACTTTTAAAAAAAGTACACACTGGGAGGTGTATGAAAGGGGACAAGTAGCCATACCCATCATTCAAAGGTGTATATACGGTATATTTATATGTATATGGATCTTTATAAGATGCATATATGGCACATAATCGATGTTAGTTAAATGCACACTTGGAAATAATTATTATCATTGAAATAGAAACACCATCTACTGTATGTTCTCACTATAAAAAGTCAATATGTAGTTGTCATCACAGACTCAGTCTCTTGGGCAAACCTAAATTCTGGATGAGAAGTTTCAGTGCTGTCCTTGGAAATCTGTAGCTGCCATACTAGAACTTGGAGTAGAAAAACAGCATGCAATTATTTTGTCTCTGAGCGTTTCGGTTTCTTTGTTTATAAGTAGCTCTTGACTTACAACCATTTGTTTAGTGACCATTTGAAGTTACCATGGCACCGAAAAGAGTGACTTATGACTCTTTTTTCACATTTATGACCGTTGCAATATCCCCCACAGTCACGTGATCAAAATTTGAATGCTTGGCAAGTACTAGCTCATATTTATGACGGTTGCAATGTCCTAGGGACACGTGACCCTCTCTGCAACCTTCTGACAAGCAAAGTCAATGGGGAAGCCAGATTCACTTAACAATTGTGTTACTAACTTAACAACTGCGGTGATTCACTTGACAGCTGTGGCAAGAAAGGTCATGAAATGGGGCAAAACTCACTTAACAATTGTCTCGGCAACAGAAATGTGGGGCTCTATCGTGGTCATAAGTCAAGGGCCACCTATAAATTATTGATTGAAGGCACCCCTTTAGCATACATACATCATGATATACTTATACACAATCAGTATATAAACAAGTATAAAATCCGACATTGATAATTTGACACTCTGCTATCTGACTTTATTAATAAGATTTTACAACAGATTAGCCTTACAATCCAATTTTATTGTCTGCT
>NW_015387814.1:109785-113266 GCF_001527695.2 Protobothrops mucrosquamatus | reverse complement strand
GTGGTCATAAGTCAAGGGCCACCTATAAATTATTGATTGAAGGCACCCCTTTAGCATACATACATCATGATATACTTATACACAATCAGTATATAAACAAGTATAAAATCCGACATTGATAATTTGACACTCTGCTATCTGACTTTATTAATAAGATTTTACAACAGATTAGCCTTACAATCCAATTTTATTGTCTGCTAGTCTCAATACCTACTCACAACCACTTCCAATAATCAGACTCAGTCATTAAATACCTTATTAAATACCAAATCTTTCTTAAATGCATTCAAAGATGTGTGAGACTAGAGTAGAAAAAGAAGAGAAACCCATAATTCTGGGTCCACTTCCTGAAACAGATGTAAACAGGATGGAGCAACATGGAAAGATGCCCATTGTGTTCCACAAACAGGACCACGCCAAAACAGGAGCTGAATGAGGCTATGGGGAACGTATAATTGCAGGGACATAAACACCAGCACCAAAAGCTTAAGTTGGTCTCTAGACCTAGAAAGGAGTTGTTATAAGGTACAATAGGAGAAAGATAAATGGGGAAAGAAATAAGAGAGGTCCAGAATAACACAAACTGCAGATTTTTTGGGACCAGGTTCAATGGATAAAGAGAAATCAAGGGAATACCTGCTCATAGATTGTTGTAGTAGTCTATGGGGACTGAACTAATAAATGCAGTGACAATAGTTAGGAACTGCCCCATTCAAAGGCTAATCAATGAATGAAAATAACATATCTTCATAGTCACTACGATAAAAAGCTAAAGACAGACTCCTGAGGTTCCTGCCCACTGACACCAGAGGCAGCTCACTGTCCAGAAGGAGAAGGGGAGAGCTAATAGAAAGGAACAATTTGACTGAAATATCAAGATCTCAATCTTATCCATATTCAGTTTTAGCTGATGTGCAGTCATCCATGACTGTCTAAAAGGCATGCTGGTAAAGTGAACAATACATTCTCATTTATCTCAGGAAAAAAGGTATCAACCTGGGTCTCACTGGCATAAATGTAGTATTTAAACCAAATAGTAAAATCAGACAATCAAGAGGAAAGATTTACAAAGAAAAAAAATAAGACTTACAAAAAAGCTTTGAGAGACAGCCAATGAAAGGTGATATGCCAGTAAACAAACTGATTCTAAAGTAATTGAAAAAGTGTTATGCCACAGAGATTATTGAAACCAGAGTAAATCATTGCCTTTGATGTCCAAGGACTGTGGTCTCTTCAACAGGATTTGGTGGTCAAGAGGATCAACTTTTGCAGACAGATATAACAGCAGTAATGAGAAAAAGTGCTGGTGCTAATCTGCAGAATGCATTCAGTACTTGAGAAAGTACCATCTCAATTGAATGATCTTCCTAAATCCTGATGAAATGGATCAGCAGGATCATTGATGGTTAGACAAACAGCAAATTATGAGAAGGCAAATTTCCAAGAAATTTGGATGAGAAGGGAAGGAGTGAAACATGGCTCAAGAGTAGTAACTGCAAGAGAGTTCTAGTAGACAATCATTTAAATATGAGCCACCAGTGTGCTGCAGCCACCAAAAAAGCCAATGAAATCCTAGGCTGTGTAGAAAGTAAAATCTTCATCAGGGTCCAGTCCAAGCCGAGAATAAACAACATGGAGACTGCTTTAGAAAGAAAGTTGTAGTTTATTGAAGAGGAGAGCCAGACAGAAAGATGGCTCTGGAAAAAACTAACCGCATGGAGCAGAGTGGTGGGTTTTTATACCTTCTGGGGTCTTGAGGTTGTTTGAGGCTTTGTATTTCCTGTGTCATGTACTTTGACCTGAGTCTGAGTGTGCCCCTTTGGCATTGGTGGATTAGTCCTATTATGTCCTGTCATAGAGTTTGGGTGGGGTATGTAGATTTTAAGTGTCTTTGTCTTCCTAATCTCTTCAATTTCTAGCTGGAAGGCTCCAACCTTCCTGAATGGATTATTGAATTTGCATTTCTAAATTTGGCCTCTGCTTAGGGGCTGGAGCTGGTTTCTGTCTTTTTTACGATCTTCTCCATTATTCCTTTGGGGAAATATAGTCTGCCTTTTTAATATTTCTCAAAATATTTCTTTCTCTGGGGGGAGGCTGACTTCCCACATCTGCATCTACAGAAGGATAGAATCAAGATCACGTAAAGTGTTAGTACCACTTTATAAGACCTTGGTAAAGCTACATTTGGAATACTGCATCCAGTTTTGGTCACAATAATATAAAAAAGATGTTGAGACCCTGGAAAGGGTGCAAAGAAAACAATTAAAATGATTAGGAGACTGGGGGCTAAAACATATGAATGGTTGCAGGAATTGGATATGCCTAGTCTAGTGAAAAGACAGATTAGGGGTGACATGATAGCAGTGTTCCAATGTTTGAGAGGCTGCCACAAAGAAGAGGAAGTCAACTTATTTTCTGAAGCATCAGAAGGCAAAACAAGAAACAATGGCTGAAAACTAATCAAACAGAGAAGCAGTCTAGAACTAAGGAGAAATTTCCTGACAGTGAGAACAATCAACCAGTGGAACAATTTGCCTTCAGGGGTTGTGGTGCTCTTAAGAAGTCTTTTGAGAAGAGACTGGACATCCGTTTGTCTGAAATGGTATAGGGTCTCCTGCTTGAGCTGGGGGTTGGACTAGAAGACCTTCCAACTCATGATGAATAGTAGTGAATGAAAATGAACAAGGAATGATTTATTCAGAAATGGTTGAACATTTCAACATTTCTGGACAATTGGCTAGCATTAAAGAACAGCCCACAAGGCAGGTCACACAAGGTGTGACAAGAGGAAGTAGGGAAGATCAAAACTAAGAGGGAAAAAGGTCAAATTAGCAAGTATTAAAAGTACATAGCAAGTAATAGGGTCACCTTGGCAACTAAGTTCTTGAAAACCCTGGGAATAAACCAAAGGCAAAAGTTGCAAAACAAAAACAAAGGGATCAGAGGGATAAACAGTGGCTGAAAACCCTCCAGATTGTTGACAATTCTGAGATGGAAAGAAAGGTCAGCGTCCTCAGGTGTTATGCCAATGATTCAATCCTTCCTCAGGAGGTCAATGGCAGAACATCTGAGGATGCTGACCTTTCTTTCCATCTCAGAATTGTCAACAATGAGTAACTATTATGAAGATCTCCTTTCAGAAACAGGATTGAGAAAAAGTAGCAGATTGGAGGAAAAATGTGCTTTCACTCATTCAGAAGATCAATAATGATCAGAAAGCAGGGAAGATAATGGGAAAGTCCTTGCTTCTCCAAGATGGTTCTTCCATTTATATTCAATTCATTGAGCATTTGACTTTGTTCCCTGAACTTTTCTGGAGAAGAGAGATATGGAGGATGAGAATTAATAACCTTTCATACTGGTGGACCAGTAATGTTCACAACCCTCTATATCAGTGGTTCTCAACCTTTTTAATGCCGCGACCCCCAACCGGTCGTAAGTCGAGGACTAAACCGGTCGTAAGTCGAGGACTAAACCGGTC
>NW_015387814.1:106477-107878 GCF_001527695.2 Protobothrops mucrosquamatus | reverse complement strand
ATCACATGAAGTTTTTTTTTTTTATAAATAATTTTTATTACCATTTTCCTTTATACAGCTCTAATACATATTCAGCAGACTGTGTCATTTTTATATACTTCGGATCAACATTCTATACAATATATACACTATGTACATTCAATATCTAACCCACAATAGCCTTATGTATATTTCCAATTTTTGTTTCTATTGTCTATCCTAGTATACCATTTTTCCCAAACTGCATAAAATTCCAAATCATCTTTTTCTTTTAATTCTAGAGTGAGTTTACCCATTTCGCCACATTCATATATCTTCTGAATGATCAATCCCTCTGGTGGTATATTGCGTTCCTTCCAGTATTGCGCGAACGCAATTCTTGCCGCAGTTAATATATGTAGAATCAAATATCTTATTTTCCTATCAAATTTCTTTTTAAGTATTCCCAGGAGAAATGTTTCCGGGTTTAGTTCTATTTGACATTTTGTTAGCTCTTGTAGCCACCCTTGTATCTTAGTCCAATATTTTTTCACTTCAGGACACAGCCACTTTATAAAGCCTTAGTAAGGCCACACCTGGAATACTGCATCCAGTTTTGGTGACCACAATATACAAAAAAGATGTTGAGACTTTGGGAAAAGTGCAAAGAAGAGCAATTAAGATAATTAAAGCCCTGGGAACTAAAACATATGAAGAACGATTGCAGGATTTGGGTTTAGCTAATCTAGAGAAAAGAAGCACTGGGGGGATATGATAGCAGTATTCCAGTATTTGAGGGGCTGCCACAAAGAAGAGAGGGTCAACTTATTTTCCAAAGCACCAGAGGGCAGGACAAAAACAATGGATGGAAGCTAATCAAGGAGAGAAGCAACCTGCAAAAGAAGAAACTTCCTAACAGTGAGGACAATAAGTCAGTGGAACAGCTTGCTGTCAGAAGTTGTGGGTATTTCTTCACTGGAGGTTTTTAAAAAGAGACTGGACCATCACTTGTCTGAAATGATATAGGATCTCCTACTTGAGCAGGGGCTTGGACTAGAAGACCTCCAAGGTCCCTGACTGACTGGTCTTTAAAAGCTCTATTCTGACTGACTGGTCTTTAAAAGTATTCCAAACAAGTCATGTAATCAGAGTAACTTTCTAGAACTCACAGTAGGAAAAATAGAAAATGATGGGATCTTGGACAACAGAGCAAAATTTGGCAAGATGTGATAGGGGTAGAAATAAAGAAGCAACGGGTGGAAACTAACCAAAGAGAGAAGCAACCTAGAACTAAGGAGAAAC
The DNA here is from genome assembly GCF_001527695.2 of Protobothrops mucrosquamatus. Taxonomy (NCBI): domain Eukaryota; kingdom Metazoa; phylum Chordata; class Lepidosauria; order Squamata; family Viperidae; genus Protobothrops; species Protobothrops mucrosquamatus. Next base: position 106,618 of record NW_015387814.1, on the reverse strand, counting down.
TTCCTGACAGTTAGAACAATTAACCAGTGGAACAACCTGCCTCCAGAAGTGGTGAATGCGCCAACACTGGAAGTTTTTAAGAAGAAACTGGACAGCCATTTGTCCGAAATGGTATAGGGTTTCCTGCCTGAGCAGGGGGTT
>NW_015387814.1:67064-105334 GCF_001527695.2 Protobothrops mucrosquamatus | reverse complement strand
GTTCCATAACTATGACGATGAATGAGAGGCACGGACAAGCTAGGTACGTATTTGCAATCTCTCTGTGAGCCTCCCATTTTATGTTTAAATATTTAAATGCCGACGCTCATTTCTGCATGTGGCTGTCTCCAGCACTGCCTTGTTCTTCAGCAATTCAAGTTGCAGTAGCTTTACAGTACATGACAAACAGCCCGTTTTCATTTCTTGTGGGCCTTGAGAATTCATCCTTGCTGCCTCATTTGCTGACCTTGTTGTTGCCAGTAGCAATGATTGGCCCAACTGCGATGACATTTATGTTTCAAGAGCGTGGCTTCCTGATTGTCGTATTTAAACTGATAACTTCAGGGTTACCCTGGCATACACCCCCACATGGTGTGTGTGTGTGTGTGTGTGTGTTTAAAAAAAACAAACCCACACACAATATTTTAATGAACTGCTGCAGCATTTGAAGTTACCTTTGCTCTTTGTTAGAGCACTTCAACCAGGACATATCTGGAAATGCAGCAGAATCTTTTCCCATATATACACCAAAGAGTGGGGGTCATGTAAGCCAGGTTTCCTAACCTGGTAAACTGGAATAAGCTTTAATGCTGTTTGTTTAGCTTTGGCTTTATGTATTGTGCAAAGCCAACCCTTGCAATTTCTGAGAGAATACCAATATTCCTCGACTTACGACGACAATTGAGCCCAGAATTTATGTTGCTAAGTGAGAATTTTGTTACATGAGTTTTGCAACTTTTCTTGCCACATTTGTTAAGTGACTCACTGCAGTTGTTAAATTAGTAACACGGTTGTTAAGTGAAACTAGCTTTCCCACTGACTTTGCTTGTCAGAAGGTTGCAAAAGATGATCATGTGACCCCGGGACACTGCAACCGTCATAAATGTGAGTCAGTTGTCAAGCATCCAAATGTAAACCACCTGACCATGGGGATGATGCAACGGTCATAAGTATGAAAAAATAGTCATAAGTCACTTTGTTGAGTGGCCTTTGTAACTTTGAAAAGTCAGTAAATGAACTGTTATAAGTTGAGGACTACCTCTATTGTGGAAACATTTTTTTTTTAAAAAAAGTTATTCAACATAGCAATTTAGATCATATATTTTTTGGCATATTCAAGACAAACCTCCTTCAATATGTCCATATTTTTATAGCAACGATGCAGAAGTGGTTCACTGCTGTATGGTTCTAGATTTTTCATCTTCCTAGGTTAAATTATAACCTGGGTATTTTTTGCTGATCTCCTGTTGAAGCGCTAACATAATAAAACCTGTTTAGCTTTTTAAAAATCAGCCAAGAATGTTCAAATGCTGCCACCTAGCTGGGCAAAGCAATATTAATTTCTTGGCATAAAAGAGGAATAGGAATAGAATAGAGCTGGAAGGGACCTTGGAGGTCTTCTAGTCCAGCCCCCTGCTCCAGCAGGAGAACTTATACCATCTCAGACAAGTGACTGTCCAGTCTCTTCTTAAAAACCTCCTGTGAGGCACCTACGATTTCTGAAGGCAAGCTGTTCCACTGGTTAATTGTCCTCACTGTCAGGAAGTTTCTCCTTAATTCCAAGTTGCTTCTGTCTTTGTTCAGTTTCCAACCATTGTTTCTTGTCCTGCCCTCTGGTGCTTTGGAGAATTACTTGACCCCCTCTTCTTTGTGGCAGTCCCTCAAGTACTGGAACACTGCCATTATGTCTCCCCTATTTCTTCTTTTCTTTAGACTAGCCAAACCCAAGTCCTGCAGCCGTTCTTCATATGTTTTAGTCTCCAGGCCTTGGATCATCTTAGTTGCTCTTCTCTGAATTTTTTCCAAACTCTCAACATCTTTTTTGTGATATGGTGACCAAAACTGGATGCAGTATTCCAGGTGTGGTCTTACTAGGGTTTTATAAAGCAGTACTAATACTTTGCATTATCTTGATTCTAGAAGAGTAACTTCTTCTCTTACGCTTCTTTATAACAGTGTTTTTCAACCTCAGGAACTTTAAGATAGGTGGACTTCAGCTCCCAGAATTCCCCAGTTCGCCCATCTTAAAGTTGCTGAGGTTGAGAAATACTACTCTACAGAATATATCTATTGGATTCAGTGGGACATATTCCCAGATATATAAATCTCTGAACTTTAAGGACTAGTGTTTCTGTAAGGTGTGTAAAATTTAGGCAGCAATCATACGTTTGACGAAGCAATGTTTGGTTCAACCACTATTTGTTCAATAAACCATAATTGCTAAGTTCACATAATATATGAAATGATATATGTCATATATTATGTGTCATATAACATTATACAGGTAGTCCTCGACTTACAACAGTTCATTTAATACTGTTAAAAGTTACAACGGCACTTATGACCATTTTTCACACTTATGACCATTGCAGCATCCCCTTGGTCACGTGATCAAAATTCACATGCCTGGCAACTGACTCACATATATGATGGTTGCAGTGTCCCGGTGTCACATGATTCCATTTTGTGACCTTCTGACACGCAAAGTCAATGGGGAAGCCAGATTCACTTAACAACCGTGTTACTAATTTAACAATTGCAGTGATTCACTTAACAACTGTGGCAAGAAAGATCATAAAATGGGGCAAAACTCACTTAACAAATATCTCACTTAACAACAGAAAGTTTGGGCTCAATATATATATCTGTGTGTGTGTGTATGTGTGTGTGTGTATTATAATACATTATGACATATAACTTAATATATGACATATAACATAATATGCTAAGCCAAAATAAATCAAATCATATTGTTAGTTTGTTGAGTGAATCCAGAATCTTGCAAAATAAGCTTTAGGTTACAAAAACTTACAATATTACACATTTGGGAGCTTTAAGATTTTCTAGCACTGTTACATCTATATTTAAACAGAAAATGCTGCCATTTTAATTAATGTGATGCCAGGAATGGGTACATATTATAGGCCAATGGGTCAAGATGTTTTTTTATGTGTGTCACCTGATAGAAGTACCTAGCTGAGGTGTGTTGATTTTAAACAGGAACAAGTCTAGTTAGTGCTCAAATAGATAATCAAACTAAGGCGGGAAATAGAAAAACTATCCTGAGTGAAGACAACAGTGAAACAATTGCATGTTGTTGTCAAGGAAACTACCATTTTATGTTCATTAAATCATTGGAAGAAGAATAAGACTTGGGATTTTTTCCTTTATGTTTTACTGAATAGTGAATAGTGAAGTTTAGTTGGGGAAGGCACACACACACACGCACATATACACAGTCATGCACACCATGAATGTGTTTTAATAGATTGAAGGCTAATGCTACATTTACAATAATCCTGCATCCCAACATTTTAAGTGATCACTCAACACTGAATGCAGGTATGTCTTTATCTAATGTCTATTTTGTGAGAGACAAGTGTTCCCTTTTCAACAGCAATTTAATTGTATGCTCTTAAACATAATTTGGAAACTTTTAAAAAGTGTTCTTTATTAAGTTATTTGTTCCTATTTTTTCTGTATTACTTTCACTCATATTATTCCAAATTAACTTGATGAGTGGTACAGAGGCTTAGAGATGAAGATGCTCACCTCCCCCTTGGAAGGTTGAAAGTTCTATCCTAGGCAGCAATAGATGTTTCTCTGTCAAGGCGCAAAGAGAAAATATCTGCTGTGAACTCCACATAGGTGTCAGGAAGGGCATCCAGCCAGTAAATGCTCAGCTCTATTCAGTTGCCCTGACTCCACTCCAAATAAAGGGACTGAAGGGGTTGTAAAATAAAAAAAATCCAAATTATCTTAACATGTAATATTTTAAATAAAATCAGATATCCTTTCTCTAAATTTCCTAAAATCCAAGAGAGTTGAAGTTTTGCAAAATAATTTATGTTCCTGTTGGCCCAGTGAAAGGATCCTATGCTTCCACTACATATTATTGTTATTCTAAGAAAATCTACGTCATGCATGCCTTGGAAAACAAAGGAAACATCAAGGATTTTGTCTCAAGATACTAATTAAAAGTTGAAAGAGAGGGACACACTTGCATTGTTTATCCATAAAAAAAAAACTGCAGATGTTTTCCTGTGAAGAGTAAAAAGTCACTTATGACAGTTATTTATAATGTGGTGCAAATGCACCTGATTTTATTACTAATTTATTCATTAGAGCAATAAACTTTTAGGACATGCTGTTCCACATTTTTCCTTTCGAAATCACCATTCATGGGCCAGCTTAAAACTGCTTTCCTTATGAATTTTTAAGGAAAGATGTTGGTTTTATAAATTAATACATAAAAATAAAATTATGACCCTTTGCTGTTGGGAAAATGTTGCCAGTGTTATGGATGGTTGTCGTTATTCTAAAGAGCAAATTGTTGCTGTAAAATGAACTCTTTTTGTTAGACTCCTTCAGGAATTCAGACAAGCCAAAACTCAGTGGCTTAGTTTTTCAACTTTTTGAGACAAGGAAGACGTAATAAATGTCATATCAACCCTAAAAGAGATTTGGCACAGTTTAAAATACAAAGATGACTTGCTGCCACACTTCCAAGAATCTAAAATGCCCAGAAAATGGCAACCTGACTTTGCATCACTTTTTATCATTGACTTCCTTAAGTGGTTCCAGCTTCCAATGGATTGCAACCATAATATGCATTTCCCCAGATTTTTTTTTTTTTTTTTTGCTGCTGCTTATGTAATTTATTGCTGTAAGGAATGAAAAGTTGAGAAAACTTCCCATGAGGCCCAAGATAGTTTGCTGCCTGGGAAAGTCACCGTCCCTTCACCCCATGGATTTCCATATACAGAAGTCAACCAAACTGGCCTTTGCATTTTGACTGATGAGGAAATGAGTGCTGAAAAAAATTTAAAAAACGTTTGATTTTCTACTTTATCCTCACACTTGGATTAATCAGGGATTAATGTAGCATTCTGTAGCACTCCAGATGTTGCTTAACTACAACTGGCACTTAGTCAGGTCACAGGTGAAGGTTTAAAGTTAAGCAAACTAAATTCCAGGTAAATGTCTATGGAGATTCTCAGTCATCCAGGTCATGGTTGTCCCAAAAGGCAACTGGACTTTGTTTTTCCTTGAAGACGTTTCACTTCTCATCCAAGAAGCTTCTTCAATTCTGACTGAATGGTGGAGGATGGAACGATTCCTTGCAGTCATCTGGTCGTTAGCACTCTTTTTGAGAGTCATTGAGGCCACTTGAAGGTTTATCTGTGTCCTCAAGTTCACCTGAATAGTGCAAATCGGCGTGGAACCTTCTTGGAACTGCTGAAAGGACTGTGTAAAATTCCAGCAATTAAACATGGGTGCACAAAGTGAGAAAGGCTAGAGAAATAGATTATCAAGAAACTTTTTGAGATTTTGACTTTGTAAGATCCCTTTCATTGCAGTAAGTGAAGGAGTCAAACAGCCTATGGACATTTAGAAAATCAAAGGAGATGCTTCTTTCATTCGGGGGGGGGAGCACTTCTACCCTACCAAAGAGGAAGGAACAAAGATGATTTTGAAAATCTATCTTTATCAACAAGACACATCAGATCGTTTATTTTTCTCTTGGTCAACTTAATAGCAGAGACTGATAAGTGTGTGTGTGTGTGTGTGTGTGTGTGTGTGTGTGAGAGAGAGAGAGAGAGAGAGAGAGAGAGAGAGAGAGAGAGAAAGGAAGAACAAAAGAGGGAGCATGCGCAAGTCTATGCCAGGGTTGGGGAACTTTATGACTTATGGACTTCAACTCCCAGAATTCCTGAGCCAGGAATTCTGGGACTTGAAGTCCATAAGTCATAAAGGGACCATAGTTTTCCACCTCTGATCTATGTGATGACTTAAATAAAATGAAATATTAGGAGTTCTGCAGAAAAGCTGCTGCTCCGTTGTCATCTTAACTCCACCCCATGTTACAAGTTTAAATATTTACATTTGGGGGGAGAAAGTTAATTTGATTTAAATATTTAAATATCTAGAATTTCTGACTCTGCAGGGGGAACATAAGGTCCAAATTGTGATAAAATACCCAGCATCCCTAACAAACATGGACAGTGGAAAGGAATGCTGAGAATTGTAGCTGAGCTACATTTTGACTACCAGTATCAAAAGTTTCTGGCTTTCTTATCTCTGGAGTAAAATGGCTTATACGTCCCCCTTCATCTCCTATCTATGTTCTAGAACAGACATGTCAAACGCGCGATATCACGTGACGTCGCGAGACATATCAGGACAGTTTTGTCATTGCCGGCAATGGGGTGGGCATGGCTTCCGGATGATGCATCCGGCCCACGGGCCGGCAGTTTGACACCCCTGTTCTAGAATAATATAACATGTTTTCCAGTTGTAATTCCCCTGTTACAAAATGACTTTACATTTCTAGACTTATTCTCCATTCTAAGGCACTATTTAAAAAAAAAAAAATTCAAAGTCAAACAAACACTTTCTCTATGCTGATCCAGAGAAACTGACGAGGCGATTCACAGCCTGCTATTACTAAAAGGACCTTTATTTGGAAATAAACAGTCATATTTCTGAAGCATTTGGAGTTACAGTAGGTCATGACTCATGTACCAATAGAAGAGAATATTTGTAGCTCAGGGTTGAATTGTGGGGTCCTCAGTGCTCTCTGAGCCTAGTGGTTTTCTTGAAGATGTTTCATTACCATTTTCGGTTACATCATCAGTGCTGGTTGCCTAGTTTGGTAATGACACCTCTGCAAGAAAACAACCAAGCTCAGAAAGCACCAAGCACCAAGGTCTCCACAGTAACTCATGCTGTGTTCCATTGGATGGTAAATGTTATGTCATTCACCAACCCAATGTTGAGTTTTCTTGTCTGTGTAAAATTAGCCCTTCTAGGCTTCCGAAGGTGCAACCATCCTTGCCATAATCAAGTCCATCCACTTTGCTCTGGTTATTTTTCCTTTCCTTCTATCTTTCCCAGCATTATAGACCTCTCAAGAGAGCTAGGTCTTCATGCAATGTATCCACAATATGGTAATTTGAGGCTGTTCGTTTCTTCATGAAACAAAAACGCTGGATTGATTTGTTCTATGATCATTAGTTTGTTTCCTTGACTATCCATGGTATCCTCAGGAATCTTGCCCAGCATCAAAGTACTAAAGCACCAGTACTTTTTATATCATTATATGTTATATTACCTGTTTTATTTCCAAAGTTCATCAATTTCCATTAGTTCTCCCAATGCCCTGTACTTCTGAATTTCTCCATCCATTTGACTTTCCTCAACTAATTCTATCAGCAATCATGACTCTTGTTGCTTGGCCTTTTCTAAAACCAGCTTGAACATCCGGCATTGTTAAATTAGACATTTAATATAGTGACAGATCTAGAGATTAAAATTTCCCATAGCCAGAAAATGATATTAGAGATAATGCTGCCAGAAGGCACACCTCCCAGATTTTCCAGAGAATCATCTGTATCTTATTTCTGAGTTTTACAGACAAATTTTATGAAACCATTAAAGGATTCATTTTTTTCATGGTGACCATTAATCTTTGCTTAAACATTAATCAATCCCTCCCTCAAAAAAATACATTTCCCCCGAGAATGGTGAGGTTGACACCTGTGAGCAATAATTTTCTTGTGCAATAACAATTAAATGAAAATTCAGATTCATGAAAGAATGTTCCCTGATGATGCAAACAAGCTTCTGACTACAATTTGTGCAGCCTGACACTTGAGGAAATGGTAGACAACATAGTCAAACAGCTGGGTCTTCCACATCTTAACACTCTGTCCTCGTACTTGAGTACAGACAGGGCTGGCTTAAGCCTAACTGATGTCTTAAACACAGCCCAGCAAGGGTAGTCCTCAACAGAAGTGAAACTCTCACACTATGAGATGGTAACAAATGTGAATGTCAGACCAATCTTTCAAACCCTAGTCACTCACTATGCAAAACATCTTTTTTAACAGTACAGATACATGGCGGATACTGGTAGAAACGATTACCAAAAATTCAGCTAAAGTCAAACATGGCAGTGAATGATTTAAGGGCATGATAGCTGGGTAAGGAACTCTGCTGTGCTCCCTTCCCTTGGTGCCCTAAACTAATGCTTGTTTTGCTTAATGGTTAATCCAGGGCTGACTAAATCGCCAGGATGAGGACTTATCCCATGAAGGATGTCCTGTGGAAGAGGGTGGGAAAACCTTTGTGGTCCCCGCCCTCCACAGAAATGTTTGCCCAGTATAAACCAGAGACACCCACACTGCAGGCTAGGGGAATCCAAGTGGCCATGCTAACAGGACATTGTTGGTGTCTTGTTGAGTCTTTCTCATTATGTATTATAGAAACATAGAAAACTTACAGCAGAAAAAGACTTAGTGTTCCATTGAGCCTGCCTTTTAAGTTTGTTTTCAGTTTTCTTATTTATTTTTATATTATTATTATTATTATTATTATTATTATTATTATTATTATTATTATTATTATTATTATTATTATTATTATTATTATTATTATTATAGATGATAGACAGGTGTTTGTCCCGAGCATTTTTAAGCTCAATTACTGATGATTGGCCTCCACTGGACGTTGCTTCCAAGCTTTCATTACTCTTTCTATGAATTAATACTTTCTAAGATTTCTTTTGAACTTCCCTCCTGTCAGTTTGAGGTTCGGCCCCCGTGTTCTTGATTTTGGCTTAACATTGAAAATACTGCCTTCTAGAACCTCATTCACACTCTTACTAGTTTTAAAGATTTCAATCATGTCAGATTCCCTTTTCCTTCTGTCCTTCTGGTTGTACATATTCAGTTCCTCCAATCTCTCCTGATATGTTTTGTTCCTCAAATCTTGCACTATTTTTGTTCCCTGTCTCTAGACTCACTCAATCTTATCAATACCTTTTTGAAGGCAGGTCTTTAGAACCGGGCACAATATTCCAAATGGGATTATCTTCTCCTTCTCCTCTTCATAGTCCTTTTCCTCTGCACAGTCCTTTTCTCTTTCTCCAATTCATTTCTGTCTTTTCTACTTGTTTTCAATCTTATCTTCCTTCATTTCTTTCTCCTCATCTGTGATGAGTGATTGCAAAGACAGAACCTGCAAGAAATGAAATGTTAAAAAATCATGTGCGGTAATGGTAACTATTGAAAGTAGAATGTACTAGTTTTTTTTTATTTGTACAGCATGGCTCATCTATATTTTATTGGTTTTGTAATTTGCTAACCTTTGTTTTTGTCTATATGCTGCTTTATTACCATTTTAATTTTATTACTTAGTGACAGATTGGAAGAATGATTTGTATGTGGCTGGTCATTTCCCCTCAAAAAGATAACAGTAGAGTTGATAAACAATTAGGAGGCTACAGATGAAAGCTAGAGGGAAACAGTGTGGTGCTTAAGATTTTTTTTAAACTTGAAAATGGAGAAAAAAGGTAGACGTCTAAAACATCATGTATAATATGGAAAATATAGCTGTAGGAAAGCTTTTCACCTATCTCACAATATTAAGACTTGGAATCAATTAAATGCAGAGAAATTGAAGACTGATAGAAGAAAATACTTTACATAAGGCAAATCGTGGAATTCTCTGCCATCTGATATTTAGATATGTTAAAGAGAGATTGGACAAATACATGAAGAATCAGGTTATCAAGAGACTATGGTACAAAAAGATGCTGAGACCCTAGAAATTGTGCAAAGAAAATGTCAGAGCAAGCACAGTCTTATTGCGGTGAGGTAACCCAGTAGTAAATACAGTAAACAGTGATTTGTAATTAAATGTGGTTTATATTATATTATCTACAATATACACTAGAAATAAGATACATACACGTGGTGAAACAGCAAACTCCAGTATACAGTAGTTACAGCAGTCAAATGGATGAGAGAGAGAAAAACTCCAGCAAAAAAACTTCCCTTTTATATTCAGACTCTTAAAGGGATATATACACCTGCTGAGTCATTCTTATTATTGCATCATCCACATTACATTACATCTTTACATAAGCTGTTTAACTATTAAATTATTATCCTGACAAAAAACCAACAAAGATGATAAGGGTCTGGAGGTCAGATCATATGATGAATGATTGAGGGAGCTAGGTATGTCTAGACCAGGGGTAGGCAACCTTGGCTCTTTTATGACTCATGGACTTCAACTCCCAGAATTCCTGAGCCAGCCAGTCCACGAGTCATAAAAGAGCCAAGGTTGTGTACCCCTCGTCTAGACTATCGAACAGAAGGCTTAGAGGGGACATGATAACTGTTTCCCAATACTTGAGGGACTGTCACAAAGAAGAAGGGACTAACTTATTCTCCAAAACACCTGAGAGCTGGACAAGAAATAATGGATGTAAACTTGTTAAAGAGAGATCCAACCTAGAAGTAGGGAGAAGTAGGGATAGTGAGAATAATGGAATAGCTTGCCTCCAAGAGCTGGGTGTTCCATCATGGAAGGTTTTCAAAAATAGACTAGACAGCCATTTGACCAGGATGGTATAAGGCCTCCTGCTTTGAGCAGGGGGTTGGACTAGAAGACCTCTGAGGTCCCTTCCAGCTCTATGATTCTATGTTCTATAGTTTTTTCAACTTCCTGTACAGCAATAAGCATATACCACAAGCTATTGGAAAGCAGTGATACAAGTCATGCCAGACAAACCTTATTGCATTCTTTGACCAAGTGACAAAATTAGTGGATCAGAGGAATGCTGTGGATATAATTTACTTGGACTTCAGTAAGGCATTTGATAAAGTAGATCACAACCTACTACTAGATAAGATAGAAAAATGTGGGTTAGACAGCATCACCACCAGATGGATTCGTAGCTGGCTGACCGGCCGTACTCAGCGTGTGGTCCTCAATGGAACCGCATCTACATGGAGGGAAGTTTGTAGTGGGGTGCCCCAGGGCTCTGTTCTAGGCCCAGTGCTCTTCAACATCTTCATCAATGATTTGGACGAGGGGATAGATGGGGAAATCATCAAATTTGCGGATGACACCAAGCTGGCAGGAATAGCCAACACTCCAGAAGACAGGCTTAAGATACAGGAGGACCTGGACCTGGACAGACTTGAACATTGGGCGCTATCTAACAAAATGAAATTCAATGGTGGAAAAAGTAAGGTTCTACATTTAGGCAACTTTTTGGTTTACATGTCCATATCATATCCCCCATGGAACGAGTTATCATCATTGACACTCTCCCTAGAGCCTCAGGATCACCTGTTAGTGAATTTATACTCGGTCGTCACACGACGTCGACGGTTTTTTCGGTTGTCAGTGCTGGGCTGCATTAACAGAGGGATAGAATCAAGATCACGTGAAGTATTAATACCACTTAGTAAGGCCACACTTGGAATACTGCATCCTGTTTTGGTCACCACGATGTAAAAAAGATGCTGAGACTCTAGAAAAAGTAAAGAGAAGAGCAACAAAGATGATTAGGGGACTGGAGGCTAAAACATATAAGGAACAGTTGCTGGAATTGGGTATGTCTAGTTTAACGAAGAGAAGGATGAGGGGGGACATGATAGCAGTGTTCCAATATCTCAGGGGCTGCCACAAAGAAGAGGGAGTCAAGCTATTCTCCAAGGCGCCTGAAGGCAGGACGAGAAGCAACAGGTGGAAACTGATCAAGGAGAGAAGCAACTTAGAATTAAGGAGAAACTTCCTGACAGTTAGAACAATTAACCAATGGAACAACCTGCCTCCAGAAGCGGTGAATGCTCCAACACTGGAAGTTTTTAAGAAGAGACTGGACAGCCATTTGTCTGAAATGGTGTAGGGTTCCTGCCTGAGCAGGGGGTTGGACTCGATGACCTCCAAGGTCCCTTCCAACTTTATTATTGTTATTATTGTTATTATTGTTAAGTGGCCAAAACTTTTCTGGTCAAACCTGTGAACTTTCTAGAACAAGGGTCCTGCTCATGCCAAAAACCGGACCACACAAACAAGTGAAGCCCCATCCACGGGATGCAGACAACACATGAAACCACTTCTGCCCCCCCTCCATGGAACCAGTCCCAGGTGCCCAAAAGGTTGGGGAGGGCACTGTCCTAGAATGCTGGACTTGGTGGATCTTTGCTTCTCGCTAGCAGAAGGTTTTTTAAAAGATTTATCTACTTGTATTTTTTTAAAAAAGTTTATTCTGGAAAACAACCAAGCTCAGAGAGCACCAAGGCCTCTACAGTTCAGCCCTGAGCTACATATATTCTCTCCTTTTAGAATCACAGTTTGTTTTATGTCTGTTTGAGAAGCCAAAGATGTAATAGATAACTATGCTGGACAACTATTTTCTGTTTCTGCAGCAGTAACTATATCTCATAGTTGGATTGAAGGAAATCTTTTATCAGAGATTTTCATCTTGATGATTTATTATCTTGTGAAGAAGATATATCTCCAAATATGCATTCAAGTCTTAACTAACAAAACACATCTTCTTCTTTCCCAAGTTCCAGGATCTTTTCTTAGAAGTCAGCAGTACATTTTCATCATCTTTTCTAAAGTTGGACAACTCACACTTCTGAAGCAAAGAGGTTTGCCACATCTATATAAATAAAAATGTAAATGTTCGTTTGTTCAAAATCTTAAATCTTCGAAAGTTCTTCACCGATTGCTTTGAAATTTTGACACAACGTTGCATTTGAATACGCGTGTGTTTTTATATACCTATATTATATATATGTCACACCTGTGACAGGTAAAAACATGCTTTTTGGAAAAACAGCGCCATCTGTTGGACGTAAAAGCAACACACGCTTTTACCAGACTGAGCCACAGCAACGCGTGGCTGGGTACAGCTAGTACATGGATAAAAAGCAATTTTTCAAAATAAAGCAAAGCTCTCAAAAATGTATAGGAAAAACAAAGACAGAAATGAGACTTTGCACCAGATTTGACTAGAGAACGAATCATTGGACATAATAATATGTGAGAAAAATTATATTCTTGTTCAGATACCTTACAATTGACCATTAAAAGGTTATGCATTGAGAAAGAAAGAAATGGTGTGTATAACTACTGTTGCAACTGAAAGGATAGAATTGGAATTTTAAGGTTGCAATGCTCCCAGCAAATATTCCAGAAAGCATTGGATCATCCAGAGTTTGCTCTTTAACATCATAAAAATCTATAGAAGGTTTGACTTCAGAATCAATCTCCTGGTTTCTAGCATTTGTTTTTTCCTAACTCAAGTTGTTCAACAGGGGAAAAAAGTGCCAGCAAAATGACTCTGACTTTCCTGAATAAAACATTTTATAGTTTCTTGTACGTGACCCCATCAGATGCAGGATTTTACTAGACTGGAGAAACCTACTCCATATGAACCTAATACTATCTTTTATCTTTATAGTTACGATCCAGTGGTTTTTATGCGTTCATCTTTTTTATATGTTAGTTTTGAAAAAAAAATCAAAATTGAAAAGGCCCAGGAAAGAAAATGTTTCACCAGCATTTTTTTAAATCACAGTTGTTCAACATCTATTTGCAAGTGACTCACAGAGACTTACCAAATTGGAAGAGCGTGAAGCTGAAGGGCAAGGTATTAAATCTAATGTTCACCACTACCCAAATCCTGTCTTGCAAACATGGTGTCATCTGGATACCATCTGTGGCAATTAATTCCACAAGGGAAGGCTAGTCCTAAATGACATCTCTTTAAAAACCTCTGGGTTCCTTCAGTGAAGCAATGCCATCTATCAATATCCCACAAATGCCTGCCCTCTGGAATGAGGTTCCCTTGAAATTTGAGTGGCTCTCACCCTACTGATGCTTTGAAGGATCTTCGCCCAGCCCTTTGGTGAGAATGAAGGACACACCTTTCTTCCTTTTTGTTACCCTCTGGATTTGTGCTGTTTTTGCTATTTTCTAAATCGTTCTTTGTTTTGGAATGTTTTTAACAATTGTAAACTGCCCAAAGCTGCTGGGAGTTGGGTGGCATGTAAATTTAATTTATTATTATGGTTGGTTCCACAGTCAGCCAGATGTTTAGTCTGGATTTGGCATTTTTATCTGCCTATCGAATCTTTCCCAAGGACCTGGAACAGGAATTTGATGTTTGATGGTGTTCTTCGATAATCGACAAGGTTCATTTCGATGGAAAACGTTAACTGGTTACCACTAAAACAGTTACGGTTACTATGAATTCACCACAAGAGCAACAAAACCCTAACATGGGTTTCGTAGAAAATAATAACCATAATAGAAGCGAAAAAATTTAGTGTCAACAAGATGTAGATAAACGTTCAGAAGCATAAAACAATAGAAGTACATTTCTTTTTCCTCTATTCTGCTGCTTCCAGGCACTGTTGGTCCACTTATCTAGACTTTTTTTGTCTTTCTTATTAACAGCTATTAAGTCTGAAGTGCTACATAGCAGGTGCTTGTCTCTTTGAATTCTAAAGTCTCAGAACACTTTAGCAATAGCAATAGCACTTAGACTTATATATTGCTTCATACTGCTTTACAGCCCTCTCTAAGCTGTTACAGAGTCAGCATATTGTCCCCAATAATCTGGGTCCTCCCCTCTCTCCCTTTAGCTTCTTCATTTTCTATTACTTTGTCTATTTTGTGGTCCCACCACTTCTTGCTTCCAGGCAAATAGTATTTCTTGCAGATATTCCAATGCACCATTGTTGCTATTGTTATTATCCTTTCATAACATTGTGAAGTCTTCTATATAGGATAATACATCTAGAGCAGGTGGAATGCCCTTCTGGGAGCCAATCTGTTCCATTAAGGCATCTGCAGGGAGGGCAAGGACAAAATGGACACTGTGAGATCATCAATCAAATGCCACAACTTTTGTGAAGTATTAGTACTGCTTTATAAAACCCGAGTAAGACCAAGCCTGGAATACTGCAGCCAATTTTGATCACCATATCACAAAAAAGATGTTGAGAGTTTGGAAAAAATTCAGAGAAGAGCAACTAAGATGATCAAAGGCCTGGAGACTAAAACATATGAAGAATGGCTGCAGGACTTAGGTTTGGCTAGTCTAAAAAAAAGAAGAAATAGGGGAGATATGATAGCAGTGTTCCAGTATTTGAGGGGCTGCCACAAAGAAGAGGGGGTCAAGTAATTCTCCAAAACATCAGAGGGCAGGACAAGAAACAATGGTTGTAAACTGACCAAAGAGAGAAGCAACCTGGAATTAAGGAGAAACTTCCTGACAGTGAGGATAATTAACCAGTGGAACAGTTTGCCTCCAGAAATCGTGTGCGCTCCAATACTGTAGGTTTTTAAGAAGAGACTGGACAGTCACTTGTCTGAGATGGTATAGGTTCTCCTGCTTGAGCAGGGGGCTGGACTAGAAGACCTCCAAGGTTCCTTCCAGCTCTATTCTATTTTAATGTACTTGCATGGGGAAGTATTGAATAACGTCATCACTGCATGCATATCAGCATGTCAACACTTTGGCCTTGCAACATTTGCTGCAGACAGGTTGTCAAGCTTTATAACACCGAATATTAGTTGCAGGTATGATTCATTTTCTCAGATTAATAGACACATTATATACAACAAACATCTACCTGATGAACCATTTAGTCATGCTAAGACAAGTCCATCCTACTCCCTACTTTTGAAGGGAGACTGGACAGCCATTTATCTGGAATGATGTGGCGTCTCCTGCTTGGGCAGCGGCTTGGACTGGAGGACTTCCGGGGTCCCTTCCAACTTTGTTATTCTGTTATTCTGCTATTCTTTCTATGATCACATGTATCCATCCCATCAAGCCCAAAGATAGTCTGGAATTTTAAAGGATCTTCTGCCATGGGCAGGGGGTTGGACAAGAAGACTCACAAGGTCCCTTCCAAGTCTATTATTCTATTATTCAGCAGGGAAGGCCTACTTCAGATCCCATTGGTCAAAGAACTCCGAATGTGGGGATCCAGAAGTGCCTTCTCTGCTCCAGTTCCTGCCCTTTGGAATATTTTACCCTCTAAGGTAAGATCCGCCAACACCCTCCTATCCTTCTATACCCCCACCTTTCTATAATGCATCAATATAATAACCAAAAATATGGATGGGTGGAGACCAAAGACAAGGAGGGTGGGGAGGTGGAGTCCACAAGAGCCTGAAGACATGGCTCTGCCAGTTGGCCTACCAAACGGGGGAGTTCCACACTGCAGGTGGCTGCTAGATTGATGGCACACTCCACCTCTTTGCTCTCCACCCATCTGTCTTTTTGCTTATCGTATCAATGATATATTATACTCATTGTGTTTCTTTATCACTGTTTATTTTATTGTTCTATTATTTTACTTCTGTTCTGTTTAAGCCACTTAGAGTAGGTGGGATAGGTGGAAAATAAATTCATCAAATAAAAATAATATTTAAAAAAAAACATATCAAGCACTTGCACCAATATTCCTTTCTGTATTCTCACTTTTATGGAAATGGATTGGTATCTGTAACAGTTGCTTTGCGAACAAATGGTATAACGCACCTGCTTTTTGTAATTTTGCTGCTGAAGCTTAATTCGTTGCAAAGACCTTCCAGGGTCATAATTTTGTTTTGTTTTACAGAAAGATCTTGCCTTTCTGACATAACGACCCAAGGCCAGCCACTTAAATAAAAATAGAAATATACATTCTAATTTTAAAACAATAGAAATTATTATCTTATACTAGTGGTGCTGTTTCTGTTTCTGCTCAGGCAGGAAACCCTATGAGTCAGTTGCCAAGGATCTGAGTTTTGATCACATGACCATGGGGATGCTGCAACGGTCATTAGTGTGAAAAACTTTTTCCAGTGTCATTGTAACTCTGAACAGTCACTAAATGAACTGTTGTAAGTCGAGGACTAGCTGTAGAGATACTGTACAAGCAGTGGTGTGCTAACAAACATATAACTGCCTCTGCCAGTTCTGTTGTCTCTGCCATGCCATGCATTGAGCTGCTCTCAACCATCTGGCAAAATTCCTAAAAGTTCAACAATTGGCTCTTACCAGGTCCAGCACACCACTATATACAAGGGTGTTGGTCTAAATGAATTCCGAGAACTTTGCATGATTCTTTCATTCCCGATGCTTTTATTTACCCCTCCATCTGTCCTCGGAGGTCCCTTTCAACTCTGTTATTTTGTTCTGATTATCTAAAGGAATAGTACTTGATTTCTAAATCTTCTATATGTTTAATAAACATTCTAATAAATAAACTGCAATCGTTTACACAATTTTGTTTTGCCTTGATGGGTTATAATTAATTACTTGAAAGAACATGACACAAACCACAGCCCTAACCAAGTATTTCGACATATTGGCTACAGTCCATAATGGAGTGGGGGGAAAAATGACCAGCCTTAAAAGTCTAATGGATACAGCTGAATAAGTAAAGATTCTCTTTCCTACGCTTTAAAATAGAAAAAAAAACATTTAAATTTCATTGTATAAAATGAAAATTCAGGTATATTACTTCAAAACAACAACATTTATCTCTTAACTTATAAACTCATGGCTTAATCAAAACAAAATCATATTAAGAGTTTACTTTGAACAAATCAAAGAGGTACTTCTTTGTTCTTTAATCAGAGTCATGCTCACTATCCTTGAAATCTCGATGCTCTGATCAGTTGGATGAATAATAATAATAATAATAATAATAATAATAATAATAATAATAATAATAATAATAATAATAATAATAGATGAGAAAGAACTGGAGAAGATAACAAAATACAAAGACCTACAAATAGAAATATAAAGACTGTGGCAAAGGCAAGCAAGGGTAGTACCAATAATAATAGGCACCTTGGGTGCAATCCCAAAACAACTGGAGCACCACTCGAACACTATTGGCATTGACAAATTCACCATTAGTCAATTGCAAAAAGCGGCCTTACTAGGAACTGCTTCCATCCTGCAACGATATCTGTAATACCATCAAACATCCACATCTGCCTATTCCAGATCCTTGGTAAGGACTCGATAGGTAGACAAAAATGCCAAATCCAGTCTGAACATCTGGCTGACTGTGATGATCAATAATAATAAATATTTACTTCTTTTATTCCTGCAGACCTCTAAATGTGGTGCCTGAAAAAGAAGAAAAAAAATGCATGGCATAATTTGGGCAAATTTTCAGCAGGAACCAGCCTTGCAGGGAAAAGAAGTCAAATGTGGACAGCGGTGGAATTCAAATATGTGAACAACTGGTTCTCTGTGTGGATGCTGCTTCCAGATGTCCATTCTGGGCCTGGGCAACAAAATTAGCTACCGGTTCTGCCGAACTGGTGAGAACTGGCTGAATCCCACCACTGAATGTGGACCTAGCTTGGAATCACTGTACAAATGCAAAAGCACTAGATCCCACCTCCCCACAAGTTCCTTGGTGCATTATTGAATTATTCTCATGAGTAGGCTGCCCAAATTGGGAGATTCCTATATTATAGGCAGAATATAATAAAGTAATTCATTCCACTCTGCACGTGTAAGTCTGGTTGTTCACACCTGACAGCAGACATGGATTCAGATTGAGAAAGTGTCACTATCTCTCTCTCATATGAAACACAGAAATGTAGAAACATAGAAAGCTGTTAGCATAAAAACACCGAATGGTCCATCAAGTCTGCCCTTTGAGTTTCTTTGGTTGTTGCTTTTGTTTTCTTTTTAAATTATGTATTTTTTATTATTTTTAATTACTCTTTATTTTTTATTTATTTTTGTCAGATGATGGACATGTGTTTGTTCCCAGAAAGTTTAAACTCAGTTACTGATGACTGACGCGCTACCTCCAGTGGAAGTTGGTTCCAAGCTTCCACTACTCTTTCTGTGAAGTAATATTTTCTAACATGAGTTTTAAACTTTACTTCTGTCAGTTTGAGGTTATGCCCCAGTATGCTTGATTTTTGCTTAATATTGAAAATCCTGCCTTCTAGAATCTTATTCACATCCTTAATATATTTAACAGTTCAATCCTACCCCACCCCCTTTCCCTTTCCCTTCTGTCCTCCAGGCTGTACATATTCAATCAGAATAGAGCTGGAAGGGACCTTGGAGGTCTTCTAGTCTAACCCCTTACTCAAACAGGAAACTCTATACAGTTTGAGACAAGTGGCTGTCCAGTCTCTTCTTAAAAATCTCCAGTGATGAAGCACCCACAACTTCTGAAGGCAAGCTGTTCCACTGGTTAATGTTCTCATTGTTAGGAAGTTTCTCCTTAATTCCAGGTTGCTTCTCTCCTTGATTAATTTCCATCCATTACTTCTTGTCCTGCTTTCAAGTGCTTTGGAAAATAGGTTGACGCCCTTCTTCTTTGTGGCAACCTTTCAAATACTGGAATACTGCTGTCATGTCACCCTTAGTCCTTCTTTTCTCTAGACTAGCCAATGCTAGTTCCTGCATTTGTTCTTCATATGTTTTCAGTTCCTCTAATGTCTACTGATATGTTTTCCCCTCAGACCTTGCCCTGTTTTTGTTGCCCATCTCTGCATTTGTTCTGTCTTATCAATATCCTTTTTTAAGTGATATTTTCAGATCTGAATATGGTATGGCGTCTGACTAAAGACCTATATAGCAGGATTACCTGGCCACACTGTTTGCTCATTTTTAAAGTCATCTGTTATGAGGTAGCAGAATGGTTTTTAAATAGATTCTTTGCCTACCCTGCAACATTTCATTTTCATAACTAATTCAAACATTCAGTGGCAATACACCGGAACACCTTTTAATGGTATGTGGCAATGACCTCAGGAGATGGGGAAAAGAGATACAGCCCAGGGAAAGATCAAATAAGAGAAGGAGCAGGCCACAGCTGCAAAACTGGCAGACAAAGAAACTCAGAAAAGAATCTTCCTAATTTACCAAGCAGTAAAAGAGATAGTACCGTGTTTTCCCGAAAGTAAGACCTACCCCGAAAATAAGCCCTAGTTTTGGGACGAGGCACACATTTAAAAATCAAGCTATGGCGGGGTGGGATGTGTGGAGCTGCCCCCCGTCCCCCGCGCCTGCTTATCTGGCAGCCAGGCCTCTCGTCACGGGCCCACTTCTTGTGCGGCATCTTCTGCAGCCAGGCCTGCATTTCTCAGTCACAGGCCTTTCCAGAAGGCCTCTGCAGCCGAGAACCAAGAGATGGATTCAATCCATCACTCTGTTCTTCAAGACCTCTGCATCCGAGGACCGAGCTATGGATTGAATCCATAGCTTGGTGCTCAGCTGCAGAAGCCTTCCAGAAAGGCCTCTGATTGCAAAATGCAGGCTGAAATGCAGCTGCAGAATGAAGCTGTTCCTTTGGCCGCAGAAGAAGTGGACCGATTGGGTGGGACTGTCGGTGATGGAGGTGAGTATAAAAGACATCGCCCCCCCCCCGGAAAATAAGACCTGGTGTCTCTTTTGGAGGTAAAAAATAATAATAAGACCTGGTCTTATTTTGGGGGAACCACGGTAGGAGATTTATACTATCCGACTTACAAAATTCTACTTGTAATAAAGTAGAATTAGTTCATCTGGTCATGATTCTATCTCATCTACCTGGAAGGCTGACACATCTGCTCAGTTTTTCCAGCATCCAAAAATGAGATCAGGTATTAAAAACCCAAGAGTCCACAGATGCTCTCAAGCCATGTCTTCTGTGTTCTATGGAGCCATCTCTTACAGAATGTGTCCAAGCTGTGAAACAGTTTCTACCATTGCACACACAATTATAATGGAAGTCCTCAAACCCCCAAACAAAACTAAATGAAGAAGAAGAAAAAAATACCTTCAGGAAAACAGGAAAACGGAGAAAATCCAAATCCACTCTCCAGTTTGTAATGTTCTGATGCTCCCTTTATATCATCACTACTCCACATTCAGAATCTTTCAGTCCAGCTTTGGCTATTGAAATACAAATAATCCTTGACTTACAACGACAGTTGACCCCAAAATTTCCATTGCTAAGCAAAGCAGTTGTTAAGTGAGTTTTGCACCGTTTTATGACTTTTCTTACCACAGTTATTAAGTGAATCACTGCTGTTATTAATTTAGTAACATAGCTGTTAAGTGAATCTGGTTTCCCCAGTGACTTTGCTTATCAGAAGGTCACAAAAGGAGATCACAAAACTGCAACCGTCCTAAATACATGTCAGTTGCCAAGTGTCTGAATTTGAATCACATGACCCACGGGCAATGGGATAACTTCTGACACCTGCAATGGTCCTTAGTGTGAAAAACATTCGTAACTCACTTTTGTCAGTCCCATTGTAACTTTGAATGGTCACTAAACAAACTGTTGTAAGTCAAGGACTACCTGTATTGGGAGGAACAGTGGTGGCACAATGGTTAAAATGCAGGCTAAGTCTGTTCACTGCCAGGAGGAATGTGATGTGATTTTCCACTAAAAACCTAATAGTATCAATTTAGAATGTATAAACATTTTTAGTTTCATTAGAGATTGCAGTATACTGTAAAACCAATTATAGGAAAGAGAATATTATGTGGTGCAGAAGATAGAAAAGATACTCACCTTCATCCTCTGCAGTTAAAAATGGATTTTACGTGGGCCTATATGTCAGCTGAACAATATATCAAAAGACTCACATTTTATGGCACATTATAATTTTATCACTCTTCCAAAATTGAACTATATAAAAACACCAACTCTAAAATACCAGCTGCTTCATCTTAGGCTCAAGTTAGGTCAATCAGATCATATTACCTATGTTTTAAAATCTGTCTCTAGGCAGTTTTTAAAATAGATTTGAAACATACTCCTATTTGTTTGCAAAATCTTCCACTGTATCATGTTAGGAAAAATGTGGATTACATTGAGGGAAATAAATGTTAGGGAAACTCTAATTCGGACCCAGAATACCAGTATTCTTCTAACACAGGGGTCTTCAAACTTGGCCCTTTTATGACTTCTGGACTTCAACTCCCAGAATTCCTCAGCCAGAGAGTTTATTTTAGTTTTCGAGGCCAATACGAAATGGTCCAGCTGCATGTCCCCAGTTTAACAGGTATCAGAAGTTATCCCAATGTGGAGCTTCTATGTTGAAAACATCTTCCATTTGAAATGTTCTTCTTTGAGGTACCTATCATTACATCTAGTTAGTGCTTGCAAAAGATTTATCTCTTTGCCTAAATCTTTCCAGTATAAGGTTATTGCTTAAATAGTTTGGTTTGGTCTTCTTCCCCTGGCTTTCCATGAACATGTTTTTAATTGTTTGTATCTCAGGGGCTGCCACAAAGAAGAGGGAGTCAAGCTATTCTCCAAGACGCCTGAAGGCAGGATGAGAAGCAATGGATGGAAACTGATCAAGGAGAGAAGCAACTTAGAACTAAGGAGAATCTTCCTGACAGTTAGAACAATTAACCAGTGGAACAACCTGCCTCCAGAAGCGGTGAATGCTCCAACACTAAAAGTTTTTAAGAAGAGACTGGACAGCCATTTGTCTGAAATGGTGTAGGGTTCCTGCCTGAGCAGGGGGTTGGACTCGATGACCTCCAAGGTCCCTTCCAACTATTATTATTATTATTATTATTATTATTATTATTATTATCATCATCATCATCATCATCATCATCATCATTATCATCATCATCATCATTATTATTATTATTATTATATATTTTTTAATAAAACACTTTCCATGGTAAAGTATTCTGAGATGTGATTACATGGGAAGGGATATAGAAATGTGTTAATGACATAAAATATTGTTTAATATATTTTAGAGTTGGACCAATTCATGCAAGTCATGGGAATCAATGGCTATTAGCCTTGATGGCAGTGGGAATGCCTCTGAAGGCCACCTTCTGGGAGAATAATTGGCTTCCTTGTGCAGTTAGTCGGCCACTGATGGCTGGGCTAGATGGGAATTGCTTAGTTTCTTATGCTCTTATTTGATTTCTAAATAGCCACTTCTATGGCAAAACAGGAGTCACAGCCTGTGTAAAGTTACTTAGTTATACATACAAGAACTGTACTGGAATTACAAGACCTTACAGACTTAAAACTGTTTTAGGAAGGGAATGGTATAAAACAGAGCTTTTGAGCTCTCTTTGAAATGAGGGAATGGACATACTGCCCCCTCGTGGTGCTTCTGGTTAATTTCTTTCTATTGAAACTTTTTAAAACAAGAATATTGGAAATGTTTCACCAGTTAGTCCTGGAATCTGTCCATTACAGTCATACACTGTGACAGTTGTAAAACAGTTTGTCATGTGATCAACCCAATTTTATGCCCTTTTTTTAGCAGCGGTCATTTAGCAAATGCATCAGTCATAAAATGAAGGCTGCAGTCATTAAACTGCAAGGTCATTCAACGAACCCATTGTTCTCTATGGCATGGTTTTGCTGAAATGGTTTAGCAAAAACATTCTAAAACGTGGTCATGTGACCGAGTGGCGTTGCAAAAGTTGTGTTGCCCTTGCAATCACATGACCAGGGGGAGGGTTGTGATTGTCAGAACTTTGGAACCCTGTCGCAACTTCCTTGTTCCAGCTAGGTCATAACTTCAAACAGTTGCTAAGCAACCTGTTGTAAGTCAAGGACTACTTGTATGTAGTCCAGATTTTATTCCAATAGCTAAAACGCCCCAAGAGAAACGCAGTATCTTTTCACTAGTACTGAAGCTAAAAGAACTGATTTTGCTATAGACCAGGATAGATGGCTATTGAGTTTTTAATAATGTACAGTATTCTGAAGATCTTGTTTGGCACTGCAGAGGTACTGAGCTTGGAATTCCTGTAAGAGTAGAATTATTAGATATTGCTATTAACTACATGCCCTGCTTTTTATCTTTGTGTCCTCTGGCAAGCAGGCATGGCCTTAAAATCAAATATTATCCATCCTTTTTGAATGTCTTTTTCAAATTATGAATTATGAATTTTAATTCATAATGGAACAACTTGTCTCCAGAAACTGTGAATGTTCCAACACTGGAAGTTTTTAAGAAGAGACTGGACAACCATTTATCTGAAATGGTATAGGGTTTCCTGCCTGAGCAGGGGGTTGGACTAGATGACCTCCAAGGTACCTTCCAACTTTATTATTATTATTAATCATCGCACAGTCAGCCAGATGTTCAGACTGGATTTGGCATTTTTGTCTACCTATCGAGTCCTTACCAAGGATCTGGGATAGGCAGATGTGGATGTTTGATGGTATTACAGATATCGTCGCAGGATGGAAGCAGTTCCTAGTAAGGCCGCCTTTTGCAATTGACTAATGGCGAATTTGTCAATGCCAATGGTGTTCAAGTGGTGCTCCAGTTGTTTTGAGATTGAACCCAAGATGCCTATGACTATTGGTACTACCGTTGCTTGCCTTTGCCACAGTCTTTCTATTTCTATTTGTAGGTCTTTGTATTTTGTTATCTTCTCCAGTTTTTTCTTGTCTATTCTGCTGTCTCCAGGCACTGCCACGTCCACTATCCAGACTTTTTTGTCTTTCTTATCGACAATTGTTAAGTCCGGGGTGTTACGTTGCAGGTGCTTGTCTGTTGTTGTTGTTGTTGTTGTTGTTGTTACTATTATTATTATTATTATTATTATTATTATTATTATTATTATTATTATTATTATTATTATTATTATTATTAACTGTTTTCACAATCCTACTCATTCAAATGCTTATGCATTGCCACTATATAAAATGTGTAGTTCTTTCTTTTCTTCACCCATTGACAGACATTATTTATTTCCTGATTTCAGTAACAGTCTTCAATCCAGCCCCTTTCAGTCAGATCCTTAGTCAGCTAACTCAGTCCAGATATTATGTGTCGGAGAAAGAGTGTAAAGAAAGCCCCTCCCTAACACTTCACAGAGTATAGTGTAGATGCAGATAATAGAGTCCTCACTCTGAGAAGATTTTGTCTGTAGCTGAAAACAATAAAGAACTCAGCTTGGAAGAAGACAAAGATGAGGGGGCTGCCTTATTCTCCAAACCACTTAAGGGCAGGAGAAGAAGCAATTGGTAAAAGCTTGTTAAGAAGAGATCCTATCTGGAAATTTCCTGGCACTGAAAGCTATTAACCAGCAGAGTAGCTTGCCTCCTGGAGTTGTGGTTGCTCCATCACTGGAACTTTGACGGGGAAAAATTGGACAGACATTGTCCACAATTGTATAAGTTTTTCATGGTGAGGCCTGGATTTCAAGACCTCCAAGATCCATTTCAGCCCTGTGATTCTATGGCAGGGGTCTTGAAACTTGGCCCTTTTATGACTTGTGGGCTTCAATTCCCAGAATTCCTGACTGAGGAATTCTGGGAGTTGAAGTCCACAAGTCATAAAAGGGCCAAGTTTGAAGACCTCTGTTCTCTCTCTAATATAGATAGATAGATAGATAGATAGATAGATAGATAGAGGGGGGGGGAGAGATTTTCACTGTAATTTTTGTTGCAGATGCCAAGTGTATCCTCCTTTCCACCCCATCTGTTCTCTTTTTTCAGTTTCCCATGTCCTCCCTTTGAGTGTTATCTCTGGTAAGCCTGTGTAGCGGCTGTCCCTTCTCCTTTCTTGCAGTGCTATCAGAGGCAAATGGGTGTTCCATTTTCCTTTTGCACCCTCCAATAGTATGCCCCTGAGGGACTTCAACCCTTCATCAGATTTTGGACCCTTCCCCTCTCTTTTGTAGCAAGCCAGAAATTATCGAACCTGTCAAGGTAAATGCAGGAGAGCTTCTGCTTTGCAATCAAAAAGTGTCTCCCAGATGGGGTTCAGAATTTTGCATAAGCCATGAGATGTAGAAGTGAGATAAAAATACGCAAACGTGTTCTTGTGGGAATTGACAGCAAAGAGTCAGAAGAGTTGGCGAAAGCAAGGAAAAAAGAACTGTTGAAAGGATTCATTAAGAGGGCTGACAGACTTAGGCTAGTTAAATGCCATTTGCCTTGACAACAGTTGCATTTTAAATTAACAGCTGGTTTACCAACTTGGCTGCCTGCCCCTTTTGAAGGCTATTTTTTGATAATCTACTAACATCTAACTGACTTGGACTGATTTTGTAAAATAAAACAGGCCCAGACCTGGTTAATACTTGGATGGAAGACCACCAGAAACCCCTAGGGCTGAAGTTGAGATTGGAAATCTAAAAGTATTCTGGAAGAAGGGAACAGTGGTCAAGAAAATTACATGGACATGTCTACAAAGTCAACAGAACTTAATATGATTCAAAGGAGACTGCTACTTTTGAGACACCAATTTTGAGCACCATTTTGCTATTACTATTCCATAATCCTTATTTCATTCCATAATCCTAGTGTTACTTCTCTGCAGGGAATGCCTTACATTGAGCCAGATTGTGGTGTACTTAGCCTATTATTCTTACCACTGTTGATGGCTCCTAATTCATGAAGGAGTTTTCCATCTCTAGGTAGAGATGCCAGGGCTTATCTGACCATCTGAATGCAAAACATCTTCTCACCCAAGAACCAGTTACCCTGCTCCCTTCCTGGAGAGAACATTTTGTTGTGCTTATCTGCATCTTAGATTGTTTTGATGGGACTTTCACTGACTGAAGGATAAATAAAAAGCAGCTCAATTACTATGAGAAAGTGTAAAACTGCACCAGATGTCTGCAAAGGTATCAGCAAGGCACAATTCATCATTCACCCAGTAATTGGTGCAAGACTGAGAAGCTGAGAAAATTATCATCCAAAAGAGGTAAGGGAGTAGCAAACCATTTTTGTAGCACCTAAAGGAAACTGGATAGGTGGTATCAAGTAGTCAGCAGAAGCTGAATTTGGCTCAGAAGTTGAATGTGGCTTTGTTGGCAAGCAAAGTAAAAACATCAAGATCAAGTCACCACCCAGATTTGTTCAGTGAATAAGATGGGTGGTCTCTAAATTTGATAAACACTTAAATAAAAGAGATGGAGCTTCAGTTGCGTTTTTTTTTAAAAACACACCCTGTGATCCACCCTTTTGATTTGAAACTATCTTTACCTTTATTATTATGAAGCGTATTCCAATTCCTCACGAACACACACACACACACACACACACACACACACAAAATCAACCCTGTGGGATGAGGCAGGGTATGGAAAGAATGGTTGTGTTTTCACAATAATGCTTTAATAGAGATACGGTTTCCTAAATGAACTCCTGTGCCTTCCCAACCTTCATCCTACCTACTCACTTCTGTGTCACACTCTCCAGTGTTACAACATGCTGAACAAAACGTCTTAAAAGAGTCTGTTTGATGCATTCGCAGAGTAGTCTGAGAAAAAGCCCTACTTGAAACTGCTGTGGTACAAAACAGAGTTTACACAATATAGTTCTAATTTTTTCTTTATGTCTGCGAAAGATCAGATTCTTCCTATTTTGCTCTTGGGAGTTGAAGTACATCCTGACCTACAGCTAAAAGTATCTATAATAAATAGTATAAACTAGATTTAAATTACTTCCTTTCTTTCCTTCCTTCCCTTCTGGTATCATACAATCACAGGCCTTCCAGGAATCAGTTTAGTAATTTTCATACCAATCTTCAAGCTTTTAATGATCTGTTCTTCCCCTATTTACTTAATAAAGAGTGCAGAGGTACAGATTTAGCACCAGTCATATTGGAAATGTATCTGCTTGCCTAATGGGTATTCTCTGTACATTCCTAGCCATAGTTAATTGAATAAACTGGAAAAGACCGTAATGCTGGGAAAGGCGGAAGAGAGGAAGATGGCAACCAGCAGCAACGTGAATGAACTGTTACATCAGTAATGAATGCACTGGTGGCAAAGCTGAAGGATTTACTCAGGGACAGATCCCCATGGTGAAAAATCGATCTATATGGCCACCAAGAGTCAACCAAGACTTGGTTGCACTCAACCAGTCAATCGATTCCTCAGATCCAGGTATAAATACCACCTAAATTTCATTTCTATTTTCTTTCTCTTTTTTTGCATGATCCATTCAGTTCAGTACTGAAACCTGAGGATCTCTATTGATATTTGGCTACAGGAGATCACCTCAAGTTCAGGTAGTCTTCAACTTACAACAGTTCATCTAGTGACCATTCAGAGTTACGACGGCCCTGAAAAAAAGTGACTTAGGACCATTTTTCACATTTGCGATCGTTGCAGCATCCCCATGGTCAGGTGATCAAAATTCAGACTGACTCGTATTTATGACGGTTGCAGTGTCCTGGGATCATATGATCACCATTTGTAACCTTCCGATAAGCAAAATCAATGGTGAAAAATCAGATTCACTTAAGAATCGTGTTACTAACTTAACAACTGCAGGGATTCATTTAACAACTGTGGCAAGAAAGGTGGTAAAATGGGGCAAAGTCACTTAACAACTGTCTCACTTAGCAACAGAAATTTTGGGCTCAATTGTGGTTGTAAGTCAAGGACTATCTATACTTTTTTATATAGTCTTGGGGTGACTATATAGCTTTATATTAACAGATTGTCTCCCTATTAGTAGCAGTCTACTGATCCAGTGTTGGTAGCAGAATGTCTAATTCACTACTCCTTTCTCTAAATACTTGTGGCAAAATATACTTGCGTTATTTAACTCAACTTCTTAATCAAGGTCCTTGAGTTCTTCTTTACAGGAAACATACTACGCAGGACATACTCTGCAGAGATATTGTTGGTCCTATATTCCAGAAATATGTATGTTCAATCACAGGTCAACCAAGAGATAACAGCACTTCAATACAACATTGGGCTATTTAAAAGAGTTATCAGTTCGGAGGGCCCTGCCAAGGTCTTCACTCCCACCATTAAGATATATCACAGGGCTAAACACATTCAGAACTCTGTAAGGAAATCTCTTTGCAAAAGGTCAGAGCTTAAAATATATAGNGATGTTCAGACTGGATTTGGCATTTTTGTCTACCTATCGAGTCCTTACCAAGGACCTGGGATAGGCAGATGTGGATGTTTGATGGTATTACAGATATCGTCGCAGGATGGAAGCAGTTCCTAGTAAGGCCGCCTTTTGCAATTGACTAATGGCGAATTTGTCAATGCCAATGGTGTTCAAGTGGTGCTCCAGTTGTTTTCGAATTGCACCCAAGGTGCCTATGACTATTGGTACTACCCTTGCTTGCCTTTGCCACAGTCTTTCTATTTCTATTTGTAGGTCTTTGTATTTTGTTATCTTCTCCAGTTTTTTCTTGTCTATTCTGCTGTCTCCAGGCACTGCCACGTCCACTATCCAGACTTTTTTGTCTTTCTTATCGACAATTGTTAAGTCCGGGGTGTTACGTTGCAGGTGCTTGTCTGTTGTTGTTGTTGTTACTATTATTATTATTATTATTATTATTATTATTATTATTATTATTATTATTATTATTATTATTATTATTATTATTATTATTATTATTATTACATTATTATTATTATTATTATTATTATTACTATTACTATTATTATTAACTGTTTTCACAATCCTACTCATTCAAATGCTTATGCATTGCCACTATATAAAATGTGTAGTTCTTTCTTTTCTTCACCCATTGACAGACGTTATTTATTTCCTGATTTCAGTAACAGTCTTCAATCCAGCCCCTTTCAGTCAGATCCCTAGTCAGCTAACTCAGTCCAGATATTATGTGTCGGAGAAAGAGAGTAAAGACAGCCCCTCCCTAACACTTCACAGAGTATAGTGTAGATGCAGATAATAGAGTCCTCACTCTGAGAAGATTTTGTCTGTAGCTGAAAACAATAAAGAACTCAGCTTGGAAGAAGACAAAGATGAGGGGGCTGCCTTATTCTCCAAACCACTTAAGGGCAGGAGAAGAAGCAATTGGTAAAAGCTTGTTAAGAAGAGATCCTACCTGGAAATTTCCTGGCACTGAAAGCTATTAACCAGCAGAGTAGCTTGCCTCCTGGAGTTGTGGTTGCTCCATCACTGGAACTTTGAGGGGGGGAAATTGGACAGACATTGTCCACAATTGTATAAGTTTTTCATGGTGAGGCCTGGATTACAAGACCTCCAAGATCCATTCCAGCCCTGTGATTCTATGGCAGGGGTCTTCAAACTTGGCCCTTTTATGACTTGTGGGCTTCAACTCCCAGAATTCCTGACTGAGGAATTCTGGGAGTTGAAGTCCACAAGTCATAAAAGGGCCAAGTTTGAAGACCCCTGTTCTCTCTCTAATATAGATAGATAGATAGATAGATAGATAGATAGATAGATAGATAGATAGATAGAGAGAGAGAGAGAGAGAGAGAGAGAGAGAGAGAGAGAGAGAGAGAGAGAGAGAGAGAGATTTTCACTGTAATTTTTGTTGCAGATGCCAAGTGTATCCTCCTTTCCACCCCATCTGTTCTCTTTTTTCAGTTTCCCATGTCCTCCCTTTGAGTGTTATCTCTGGTAACCCTGTGTAGGGGCTGTTCCTTCTCCTTTCTTGCAGTGCTATCAGAGGCAAATGGGTGTTCCATTTTCCTTTTGCACCCTCCAACAGTATGCCCCTGAGGGACTTCAACCCTTCATCAGATTTTGGACCCTTCCCCTCTCTTTTGTAGCAAGCCAGGAATTATCGAACCTGTCAAGGTAAATGCAGGAGAGCTTCTGCTTTGCAATCAAAAAGTGTCTCCCAGATGGGGTTCAGAATTTTGCATAAGCCATGAGATGTAGAAGTGAGATAAAAATACGCAAACGTGTTCTTGTGGGAATTGACAGCAAAGAGTCAGAAGAGTTGGCGAAAGCAAGGAAAAAAGAACCGTTGAAAGGATTCATTAAGAGGGCTGACAGACTTAGGATAGTTAAATGCCATTTGCCTTGACAAGGTTGCATTTTAAATTAACATCTGGTTTACCAACTTGGCTGCCTGCCCCTTTTGAAGGCTATTTTTGATAATCTACTAACATCTAACTGACTTGGACTGATTTTGTAAAATAAAACAGGCCCAGACCTGGTTAATACTTGGATGGAAGACCATCAGAAACCCCTAGGGCTGAAGTTGAGATTGGAAATCTAAAAGTATTCTGGAAGAAGGCAACAGTGGTCAAGAAAATTACATGGACATGTCTACAAAGTCAAGAGAACTTAATATGATTCAAAGGAGACTGCTACTTTTGAGGTACCAATTTTGAACACCATTTTGCTATTACTATTCCATAATCCTTATTTCATTCCATAATCCTAGTGTTACTTCTCTGCAGGGAATGCCTTACATTGAGCCAGATTGTGGTGTACTTAGCCTATTATTCTTACCACTGTTGATGGCTCCTAATTCATGAAGGAGTTTTCCATCTCTAGGTAGAGATGCCAGGGCTTATCTGACCATCTGAATGCAAAACATCTTCTCACCCAAGAACCAGTTACCCTGCTTCCTTCCTGGAGAGAACATTTTGTTGTGCTTATCTGCATCTTAGATTGTTTTGATGGGACTTTCACTGACTGAAGGATAAATAAGAAGCAGCTCAATTACTATGAGAAAGTGTAAAACTGCACCAGATGTCTGCAAAAGTATCAGCAAGGCACAATTCATCATTCACCCAGTAATTGGTGCAAGACTGAGAAGCTGAGAAAATTATCATTCAAAAGAGGTAAGGGAGTAGCAAACCATTTTTGTAGCACCTAAAGGAAACTGGATAGGTGGTATCAAGTAGTCAGCAGAAGCTGAATTTGGCTCAGAAGTTGAATGTGGCTTTGTTGGCAAGCAAAGTAAAAACATCAAGATCAAGTCACCACCCAGATTTGTTCAGTGAATAAGATGGGTGGTCTCTAAATTTGATAAACACTTAAATAAAAGAGATGGAGCTTCAGTTGCGTTTTTTTTAAAAACACACCCTGTGATCCACCCTTTTGATTTGAGACTATCTTTACCTTTACTATTATGAAGCGTATTCCAATTCTTCACGAACACACACACACACACACACACACACACACACACACACACTAAAAATCAACCCTGTGGGATGAGGCAGGGTATGGAAAGAATGGTTGTGTTTTCACAATAATGCTTTAATAGAGATACGGTTTCCTAAATGAACTCCTGTGCCTTCCCAACCTTCATCCTACCTACTCACTTCTGTGTCACACTCTCCAGTGTTACAACATGCTGAACAAAACGTCTTAAAAGAGTCTGTTTGATGCATTTGCAGAGTAGTCTGAGAAAAAGCCCTACTTGAAACTGCTGTGGTACAAAACAGAGTTTACATAATATAGTTCTAATTTTTTCTTTATGTCTGCAAAAGATCAGATCCTTCCTATTTTGCTCTTGGGAGTTGAAGTACATCCTGACCTACAGCTAAAAGTATCTATAATAAATAGTATAAACTAGATTTAAATTACTTCCTTTCCTTCCTCCCTTCCCTTCTGGTATCATACAATCACAGGCCTTCCAGGAATCAGTTTAGTAATTTTCATACCAATCTTCAAGCTTTTAATGATCTGTTCTTCCCCTATTTACTTAATAAAGAGTGCAGAGGTACAGATTTAGCCCCAGTCATATTGGAAATGTATTTGCTTGCCTAATCGGTATTCTCTGTACATTCCTAGCCATAGTTAATTGAATAAACTGGAAAAGGCCATAATGCTGGGAAAGGCGGAAGGAAAGAGAGGAACCAGCAGCAAGGTGAATGAACTGTTACATCAGTAATGAATGCACTGGTGGCAAAGCTGAAGGATTTACTCAGGGGCAGATCCCCATGGTGAAAAATCTATCTATATGGCCACCAAGAGTCAACCAAGACTTGGTTGCACTCAACCAGTCAATCGATTCCTCAGATCCAGGTATAAATACCACCTAAATTTCATTTCTATTTTCTTTCTCTTTTTTTGCTTGATCCATCCAGTTCAGTACTGAAACCTGAGGATCTCTATTGATATTTGGCTACAGGAGATCACCTCAAGTTCAGGTAGTCTTCAACTTACAACAGTTCATTTAGTGACCATTCAGAGTTATGATGGCCCTGAAAAAAAGTGACTTATGACCATTTTTCACATTTGCAACCGTTGCAGCATCCCCATGGTCAAGTGATCAAAATTCAGACTGACTCGTATTTATGACGGTTGCAGTGTCCTGGGATCATATGATCACCATTTGTAACCTTCCGATAAGCAAAATCAATGGTGAAAAATCAGATTCACTTAAGAATCGTGTTACTAACTTAACAATTGCAGGGATTCATTTAACAACTGTGGCAAAAAAGGTGGTAAAATGGGGCAAAATCACTTAACAACTGTCTCACTTAGCAACAGAAATTTTGGGCTCAATTGTGGTTGTAAGTCAAGGACTATCTATACTTTTTTATATAGTCTTGGGGTGACTATATAGCTTTATATTAACAGATTGTCTCCCTATTAGTAGCAGTCTACTGATCCAGTGTTGGTAGCAGAATGTCTAATTCACTACTCCTTTCTCTAAATACTTGTGGCAAAATATACTTGCGTTATTTAACTCAACCTCTTAATCAAGGTCCTCGAGTTCTTCTTTACAGGAAACATACTACGCAGGACCTACTCTGCAGAGATATTGTTGGTCCTATATTCCCCTTTATACATACAAGTTAGTGTCCAGTTGGTTCTCTATTGTCGTGAAGTTATGTTGTAACCCGATAAATTTTCTCAATAGTCAAGCCTCCCGGGACGGTTCCAGAAGTGAGGGTGGTAATTCTATATAGTGTCCCGATTTGTGTAAGTCTTGAGACATTCCTTTAGAGAAACGTTTTCCAGTCTCGAATTTTATATATCCTAAATAATCTATCCTCCGCTTACTCTGAATGAGAGTCAAAGAGGATGACTCAGAGAGATAGAAAACAGCTGGTGGAGATGCTGGAGATCAAAGACTATGCCAAGGACTAAAATAGAGGGACTTTTGATCAGTTTTCTCTTGCCAGGTTTTCCTATCTGTTTCTCAAGCTGTTTTGTGTATTGTTGCAACTCCATTCCAACAGAAATTGAATAGAGTTCATTCTGATGTGTGTTATTTCATCCGTTTAATTTTAATACCACAGATTAGAATTAGTGGAGAGAATGGGGATACTTAACCCTTCTCTTGTAGCCCTCTTGCCCTATGTGATTACAAATAAATGGTATTTAGCATTCTTCTAGGCAGCTGACTGAAAGCGAATGCAGGAAACCAGATGTTCATTCTCTGGCATCTTTAGTTACAAAATACATTCAGAACAATCGTTGGGAAAGGATGCTGCTTGAATTCTTGCAGACTGTTGTGTGGTCTGGGAGTGCAAAAGAAATCTACTCGCACTTCAAAGAAAAGACATGGGCGCAGTGCATGGAAGCAGATTGCACTGAGGAGTGAACAAGGCTCTACTTGTGTTTGCGTTCTCCGCTCAAACTTTCACACCAAAAGATGTGAGAAACAGAGCACATTGAGGTAGCCCTTGACTTATAACCATTCCTTTAACAAGAATTTGAAGATACAAGAGTGCTGAAAAAAGTAATTTATGACCAGTCCTCACACAACCTTAGCAGCGTCCCCATGTCACATGTTCACGATTCAGGTGCTTGGCAACCAGCGTATATTCACGAAAGTTGCAGTCTCAGGGTCATGTGATTGCTATCTGCAACCTTCCCAGCCAGCTTCTGATAAGCAACTAATAGGAATTCTCTTAATAAATGCATGATTTGCTTAAATCTTGCTAAAAAAGGTCACAAAATCAGGCACGGTCAAATGATGATTCAATTAGCAATTAGCAGTCACAACTGTTGTTATAAGTTGAAGTTGCCTGTATTTGGGAAGTTGCCTGGAAAAATCCTAATCAAAATATTTTTTTCAAAAAAAAAAAAAAAGTTATTTGTATGTTTTTAACAGCAAGTAGCAGAATTACAGAGTTGGAAGGGACTTTGGAAGTCTTCTAGTCCCTGCAGAGGGATTGCATACTAAAGTAAGTATTTTAGTATAGCTGCGGAGGACAATAAATTTATATTTTCCAGTATCTCTTGACAACGAGCAGAAATAAATCCAGCTGAAAGATTTGGACTAAATCTACACCTTCCACTTTATAGCAGGAGATAGTAATGCTGAAATAATAGCTATTTAAAAGCCAGAGGAGAGTGAGGCAGATGTATAAATACTCACATATAAACTTCTCCTTCACTTGAAAAACAGTAATTTTATGCTTTTCAGCAGTGTTTCTCAACCACGGCTACTTGAAAATGAGTGGATCTTGCACAGCTGGCTGGGGAATTCTGGGAGTTGAAGTCC
The DNA here is from genome assembly GCF_001527695.2 of Protobothrops mucrosquamatus. Taxonomy (NCBI): domain Eukaryota; kingdom Metazoa; phylum Chordata; class Lepidosauria; order Squamata; family Viperidae; genus Protobothrops; species Protobothrops mucrosquamatus. The sequence goes on along the minus strand of NW_015387814.1, from coordinate 70,366 downwards.
ATCCATCTTCAAATGGCCAAGTTTGAGAAACACTGATTTTCAGAATCAACTATGTATTTCCCAATCATTTTTCCTTTTGAGCCTTAGCTGTTTATGGCTTCTACACTGCATTTATGTGACAAAATAAGCCTTAAGTTTTAATACCCAGAAGGTTATTTCTTCACTTTCATTTCATTGTATGCCAAAGCCCCAGGGAGAAATGTGTGTTTTCTGATAATGAATAAATCCAGCTTTTCACATCATGCAAACAGCTCCATACACTTTATAATAAACGTATAAATGTAATCCTACCATAATTTATACATATAGATGATACAACATTATTCAGCTTTTTTTTTTTAACTTGCTAACATAATCTTTTGTGTGTGAGATGGTTATTGTATCTCTACATGGTATGGTTTAGCCCAGTGATTCTCAACCTGTGGTCCACCGACTCCTGAGAGGCCATGATGTCGTCACAGGGGATCTGCTAAGGCTGGAAGAAACGTTATGATTTAAATCTTGAGTTAAGTCTTGGAGGTCCGTGGCCATGGTATGTAACCACAAACGGTATTTAAAAGGGGGGGGTCCGTGGTGAAGAAAAGGTTGAGAACCACTGGTTTAGCCCATTCTGCAAACAATGCCTATATGATAATTTTCTAAGAGGAGAACTAGGTCTCTTAAGACATTTTTGTTAGGCCAAGATTTAAACACTTTTGTTTAAATTCCTTAGAAAAATTACATTACAATACAGGTAGTCCTCAACTGACCGGCGCTTAGCAGCCATTTGAAGTTATGACAGACCCCCTAAAAGGTATTCATGACTTGTATTCGAACTTCCTCCTTCCTTGCAGTCACATGCTTGCATTTTGGCTTCTACACTGACCAAATTTATGGTTGTTTGCAGTATCCTGTGGTTATGTGATTGCGATTTATGACATTTTTGAACAGAAACTGGTGTTTACTTCTAGTTCCCACCACAAAGCACCCATTGCGAACCAAAGATTTGCTTAAGAATCGCAGTATTCAGTTAACAATCAAAATGTTTGCTTAACAACCGCAGCATTCGCTTTACGACCATCACATCCACTTAACAACCACTGTAAAAAGGTCATAAAATCAGGGACAATCATGTGATGACCCACTTAATGACCATCTTGACCTATGACTGTAATTCCAAGCTCAGTTATGGTTATAAGTTGAGGACTAACTATAGTGATACATGTGGCATTGTAGTACAGTAGTTTTAGAGTTACACAATTTCCAGATGTATTCTTTTGAGCCTATCTTTTATCCACCCTAAGCCTTTATACCGACAATGAAATTCATCTCTTTGGTTAATTGACAATTTAATTGTATCTCTATCTGTTTAGTTAAAGGAGGTTCAATTCTTTTCTTTTTTAAGACCGGAATTCTATTCCTACCTAATTTATTGTAACCTCACTTTATTTTAATGGACTATGAATACAGATACACGTAAGATATAAGATATGTGCGTTTGAACATATTGTATACGTGAAAAAGAACTTGATGTTAACAGAGTCCAGCAGTTAAAGTCATACAGTTTATGTCTTTTTTAATTTTAAGATTATTTTTTAAGGGTTCTCTCTCTCTCTCTCCTTTGGTGCATGGGATTGAACAACTCAGTCAAATGCTGTTTTTCCCGTTACAAACAGTAATAAAAAAATCCATTCAAGATGAGTCTGCTTTTGTGTCTGCTGTAAAAGTGTCAATTAAGTTTGAAGGAAAACAAAAGGGAGGTAACACTGATATGGCTTTCATTGGGTCTGTCAGCTTGGAGAATTTCTGCTTCTTTTCCTTTTCAGAAAGAAGTTCGTGTTATCTGCTGCTTTGTTCCTGCTTTGGTTCAATACACAGTTTCTCTCCAAGTTTTCTGATAAGTTCTGCCAGGTCTTCTGTGTTCTGTGATTTTTCTTCAAGGAGCTCATATCGAAGGCTTGAGATGTCCTGTTTAATTTCTTTCAGTTCACCTGCAAAAGAGAAAAGATCAAAGGCTTAGGAATATAGGAATCAAGGACCTATTTCCAGAGGGAAGCTAATAAATAAAACACCAATAATGAAGGTAATAAAACCTTTGCATTATTATTATTTTTAATAACAAATCTGTTTTTCAAAAGAGATGGGTTATTTCCCCCCCCCCCCCAGAAATAGAGAATCTTTACTAGTAAGAGAAATAAGGTTTAATGTTGGATCTTGGAGCAAAGCTAACTCTGCCACTATTTTGGATAGCTTCTCCAGTATTTGATAAACTTTGGCTATATTGATATTAGGATCTTTGCCCTTCGCATCTACAGGAGCTATTTTTAACTCAATAGTGGAGGTTTGGGGGATCAGATTCCAATATCATCTTTGTTTCCAAGAATGCTATCTGATATGAGACACATTCTATTTATTTTTTTTTTACAGTGGGAAGTTTTAGCCCTCTGCTTTGGTTTGTCATACTTACAAATGATTGTTTGTTCTTGTCTTACAACCATTCATTTAGCAATCATTCAAAGTTACAACGGCATTGAAACAAGTGACCTATGACTGGTCTTCACACTTATGACTATTGCAACATTCTCCAGGTCACATGATCAAAATTCTGGCACTTGGTAACCAGAATATATTTACAATGGTTGTAGCCTACAGGGGTCATGTGATTGCCATTTGTGACCATCCCAGCTGGCTTCTAACAAAGTCAAATCCAAAGCTGAATTTGCTTAACCACCAACTGTAGTGATTTGCTTAATAACTGGTAAAAAAGATCGTAAAATTGGGCATGACTCACTTCTGCTTTCAATTGTGGTTGTAAGTTGAGGACTATGTATATTGCAGAAGAAAAAGGGTGAGCCTTTATTTGAGGGTTTATTTTATGTTCTGCTTTCCATCCAAAGAGCGCAAAGTGGTATATACCTAGTTCTGCCTCTCAAGTCATAGCCTCAACTTTCAGGAAAGGATTAGATTGGGAAACCCATCTATGTAGTTCAGAGAAGATGCTAACCGGCCTTGTTATTCCAACAACTTCACATCTTATCTTGCCTTGCCTCTGGCATCAAAGCACTATTTAAAGCCTTGCGCCAGACTGGCTGCCCAACATGTAATTCCTTTTGAAAAAATCAAGTCTGCTGGAAACTTCCAACATTTTTTTACACCAGAGACCTGCTCCTTTAGTTTCTCAGTCAAGGGTGTGAATGCTATTCTGTCCACATCTACCCAGAGCTCACTTTATGACTTGCAGATTGAGACTCTGTATCCTGTTACAAATTGCAGGGGTCAGGTTTCTGGATCCATTGCAGACTCAAACATACAGCCAGGAGGGG
>NW_015387814.1:57115-66224 GCF_001527695.2 Protobothrops mucrosquamatus | reverse complement strand
TCCAGGAGGACACCCAAGTTGCGTGCCTTCTCTGAGGGGGCCAAAATTTCGCCCCCTATAGTCAGCGATGGAGTCAGCTGACTATGCCGAGGCGCCGGCAACCACAGCCACTCGGTCTTGGAAGGGTTGAGCCTGAGTCTGTTCCTCCCCATCCAGACCCGTACGGCCTCCAGGCAACGGGTCATCACGTCAAGGGCATGATGCCAGTCATTGCTCCCCCTCCTACCCAGTATTATCACCAAGAAAGCCAACCTTGGTTCAATATCTAGAACAGGTGACAGAGGTCAGAATTCATCCTCTCTCTTATCCAGTATCTTTTTGCAGATGGTAGATTTTAGTGCTATGGGGATCAATATTACTAGCACCACTGCTAGCAACTGTCCTAACACTGGTTTAAATCTGAAGAGAAACTATGCATTTCTTTTTCCCTCCTGAAGTGTTTTTATCTCTTGAAATTGCTTTCCTATAAGCTACAGTACTGTTCCTCTTATAAAAAGAGAGATCTGTTCCCCTACCATCAGCAATGCAATATAAATAGTCCTTGCTTAATGACCTGTTGCTTAACAACCATTTGAAATTATGATGGCCTTAAAAGGGTGCTTTAAAGTGCCTAAAGCTCTTCCAAATGTCGTAAAATATTTATATCTCCTGCATTTTTTACGATGTATGATTTTTAATGTTTTTCAGTCTTTCTGTGTTGCAAGCTGCCCAGTCGTTGGATACAAGATGGGCAGCAAATAAAATTTATAAATAAATAAATGACCACATGTCGGTTGTTTGGCAACCAGCCTGCATTTACAACCAATTGCAAACTGCATATCAGCAATTTGTGATATTTTTCACCGTTTTCTAGCAGAAAATAGCAAAAATGTCCATCTGATATCCTGCGTTTCCTTAAAGAGCATGTGGTTCATTTAAAACTGTGGTGACTTGATTTACGACCATTGTAAAAATGCTCATAAAATAGAATCAAGTCATGAGATAACCCACGTAAGAACTGCCCTGACTTATGACTTAAATTCCTGAAGATTATTCATTAGTGGAGCTGGAATACCTTAGTCCTTGCTCCCAACTCCTTCACTTTCTGTCCCTCCTATGCTTCAGCCAGCCAGTGGAAAAAAATTGTCTTTTTCTATTGCTGCGCACCTACACACACACACACACACACACACACACACACACACACACACACACACACACACACACACACACTGGTTTCAGCCCCAAAGCTTTGGAAACCTCCTGGAGCGAGCGTCAATTTTGTGCAGGGCTGATCACGCAACATTTCTTTAATTTTGAACCTTTAAAATTATGCATTAGTTTTCCTAGCCAAAGAAATGCTGTCCTCTTGGTATACCAGCAGATCAAACTTTTGAAAAATAAATCTTTTTTTAGTGTCCCCAAGAAGAAAAAGATAGCATTTGTGATAAATGGGAATTATTTTTATTTTGGAGACTTTATGTATGTTTGCGTGTTGGAGGAAAGGTTATATAGGTCAAGAGTCCCCAACCCCTGGTCCATGGACTAGTACCGGGTTATGGCATGCCAGCAACTGCTCCGCACAAACAAATAAAGCCCCACCCGTGGGATGCAGGCAGCACACAAAACCACGCCCCCTCCGGTCCGCGGAAAAACCTTTCTCCACAGAACCTTTCTCCTCTAGTGCCCAAAAGGTTGGGAACCTCTGATATAGGTAGTCTTTGACTTACAACAGTTCATTTAGTGACCATTTGAAATTACGGCACTGAAAAACATGACTTATGACTGTTTTTCACACTTACAACCATTGTAGTATTCCATGGTCATGTGATCAAAAAATTAGCAACTAATTCAGATTTATGACGGTTGCAGTGTCCCAAGGTCCTGTAATCATCTTTTGTGACCTTCTGATAAGCAAAGTCAATGGGGAAGCCAGATTCACTTAACAATCATGTTACTAACTTAACAACTGCAGTGATTCACTTAACAATTATGGCAAGAAAGGTTGTAAAATGGGACAAAACTCACTTAACAAATGTTTCACTTAGCAACAGAAATTTTGAGCTCAATTGTGATCATAAGTTGAGGGTTTATAGGTGTATTAAGCCTACCCAAGACTCAATGTAATACACTTTACTGTAATAATGGATTCCTGCATTGGGCAAGTAGGTTGGGATAAGTGATCTCCAAGATCCCATTTACCCTTACATTTTCTGCTTTCTGCAGCTATGACCTGAAAGCTCTGCTTCTGTTATTCATCAGTTTGCTAATGAATCTTTGGCAGCATGATCTCATGAGGAGACACTTCTAGAATTGCACCATAGATAGTGCACCATAGTATAGACCAGGGGTAGGCAACCTCGGCTCTTTTATGACTCATGGACTTCAACTCCCAGAATTCCTGAGCCAGCGATGCTGGCTCAGGAATTCTGGGAGTTGAAGTTCATGAGTCATAAAAGAGCCGAGGTTGCCTACCCCTGGTATAGACCATAGATTAAAAATACATGTTTGGCAGCAAAGATACAACTAAAGTCTTGGTGACAAAAACAAATGAGAAATCTCTGTTGTCTAATATTAGAATTATAGCCATTCCACAATCTCACCTTCATTGACTTCATCGTTCTCTCTGTCTACTTGAGCTTTCAGTACATATCGTTTAATAAGACGTTTCATGATCTTCTGGAAAAGAGAAGCATAAAATATATTTTTTAACTTGCTGAAAGGATCCCAATCCTACAAGCTAATTAAGGCTTGGCTTGTTCTCCAGAAACTATAAAGAGTCTTCCTATGACCAAACTGATGCCTATTGAAGTACTGCTGTGTCATGTATGTTAACTATATTAACTCAGAAGTCCCGTTGAACTGCATAGGATTTACTGCATCATAACAATTTCCCTATATTTTTTCATTGATCCAAACTGAATGTGATCCAGGTGATCCATATTAAGAACAATCCATTAAGAGATTTACTTAATCGTAATCTATTAGAGGAGGTCACGATATGTTGTCTACTACCCCAAAGAAAAGGCATGGAATAATAGAGATCAATTATATAGAGAGAGGCTCCATCTTGAAAGTTAGGAAAAGCTTAACAGTGAGAACAGTTAGCCAGTAGAACCGGCTGTTCAAAAAGGTGGTGGGATCCCTTCACTAGATGCACTGAAACAGAGACTTAGAAAGCCAACAATCTCAGATGGTTTAATTTGGATTTTTTTGAAGAGAGCAGGAAATTGGACACAGTGGTCTAGTGGAGATTGTATGTTAATTCATACGTTAATGTGATTCAACTGAATCATGGCAATTCCTGAGGGAAATCCTTTATGGCCTTTTTTATACTTGAGTCTTCTCACAAGTTACTTTGTGACTTCTTCATGTAAGACTGATTATGTCTTTACACTTTATACTAAAATTCTGCAGAATTTTGTCCGTTGAATTTCCCAGATGGTTCCAATTAGCTGGATTCACACTAGATTTGTAATTTACTGAATTAACCCATTTTTTTCAGATCTACAGAACATACCAAACCATAACTAATCAAACAGGATGAGTTATGAAATACTGTGAAAATACACAGGTATAATTTAAAAAAATCTAGCCCTTTGCTTTTGTATAAAGGCCATCCTAAATTATGCAATCCAGATCTGGTACTCTATATGACAAAATAATTCACACACACACACACAAAACAAGGTTAAACCTGATCTAGTTGAACATAAAATGAAAAGTTGATACTTACCTGATACTTTCTCTGTGGATTATTAGAGCTGTTTAAGTCGATATCATCTGTGCTTTTTATACTTGGTAGCTTATTATGCTCCATCTGAAAATAAGAAATGCTAAGAAGTTTTCTTAAATAATTCCAACTTATTTTTCTTCCTTTTTTCTACTTGCTAGATTTTTCAAGAAGATAAGCAGGGAATCCAAAATATAAGCCAAGGAAGAATAGGTAAATATTTTTACTTAGTTATACTATTTTATCCATATTAATTGTCACCAACTAACAACTGGATTCTGTATAGATATATCATTCTCATTTATTTCCCTCGCATTTCATAGCCTTTTGTATTCAGTTTTCTGTATTATTTTTTTATCTAGAAACTTGATAGTTTTTGAGGATCCAGACTCTCTGCTTCATTAAATTAACATAGCTACATTTTCATAAGCAGCTCATGTTGAGGACCATGTCCACACGGACTTACACATTTTCAAAAACAAATCGCATTTCATATTTGCTGGAATTTCTTATTTCCCCAAGTGATTGGAGCTTTAGCTACAAACATGATAAAGGAAGAACAAGCTGTCATATTGAGGATAATAACTATTAGACATGAGCTCCAAAACACTAATTGTTTTATTTATTAATCCATAGGAGCTTTAGAATTGAAAAAAATAAGCATTTCCCTCTTCACTCCTATTTCCTCTGCATTCCCCTAAACGGAAGATTGTAGGAAAAAATAGCTTGGTATCTCATTTTCCTCACTTTAAGGATAGAAAGTTTAAACATGCAAGTTGGTTATTGGGGTATTCCTTAATAAACTTGATTCATCCCACTGGATCTCCATTTATAAATTCTCTTAATTAGCTTAATTCTACCTGCATATATACATCCTGATACAAATCAGTTCTGATGAATAGACCAAGAATTTCAACCAGAATTGCCTTCATTTTCCCCTCCACTACCACATAACTACTGCAATTCCATCTAAAACATTTTTCATCCATGCAACAAGTATGATGTTTTTTCTTTTAGAAATTCAGTTCTTGGAAGTACAGTTTTCAGGAAGCAAAATCTCACAGGAAGAGCTATCCTTCATGTTCTGGAACATCTTCTCACTGACATTCTCTCTAAACAAATTATCCATAGGAGTAGTTATTTTTAGTGTTCTGCAGAAAAATTATCCTGTATTTTTTCATTTCTAACTCTCTCTCATGAAAGAGAATTTCTTTTCTAAATTTGTTTAAAAAAAGACTGGACAGCCACCTGTCTGAAATGGTATAGGGTCTCCTGCTTGAGCAGGGAGTTGAATTAGAAAACCTCCAAGGTCCCTTCCAGCTCAATTTTGATTGAAGTCTGGAGTATTTGCAGCTGTTTAGTTCTAACGTCCACAAGACATGCATCAATTCCTATTTTTCACATAAAATCATCTCTTCTGCAATCTATAGTTCTGATTTCTCATACTTCCATGAAGAAGTCATAATAAGGAAACATCATCCATGGGGATGTTTCTAATTGAAAAAGTCAGGAGATTTCAAGATGATGGAAAGATCAGGACCACCAGCAACAGCAGGGACCTCCTACAATAACGCTCAAAACCACTACTAAGTCAGAAACAATTCTCAGTCCCTCTGAAAGTAAGATATAAAAGCAGAAGGCAGATTTTATTAGGTACTTACATTAAATTGTTTCAATATAGTAGTATTTCAAGACTGGCTGTTAAATTTTAAAAGGCCCAAGTGAAATTTCATTGCATTACATTCTGTGAACACATGGTGGCAGAATGCACAAAGTCTGTACACTTTTCAATTGTCTAATAGTCTAAAAGCTGACTTTAAACAATGCTAAATATGCTACCTCATTTCCTGAAACAGTAGGGTAGCACTGTAATAGCCGCTGATTTTACTTGCTGAAAGCACACATCCTCAGGCAGCCATTGTACTGAATGGTGTAGGAATAGCACGTATTTCCTCCTCCAACTCAAACTATGAAAAATATGTAACTCTAGAAGTGGCAGCTGGTTACCTGATTCATCTCAGCATCCTCCTGGAAACCTTTCTTGTGGCAAAACAGTAGTTTAAAAATCCACATCTTTATTCTGAGGGAAAAGTACAGCAGAGATTTGGGGCTGGGCACCAGATTGAAAGGGACAGGAAGTGTTCTGCCTTCCTCAAAATAAGAAAACCAGAGTTTCGCTCTTGCAAACTTCCATTCAACATCAGCATCATCCTGGAAGGCAGACAAAAGAGTCTATCAATGATTACCTGAGGCAGTGGGACACAGACCTAAAAGAGAAGATGCAGTGGGACATAGACCTAAAAGAGAAGAGCTGCAGATTTGTCCACAGACCTACAAATGCAGTCTCTGTCTGTCTGTCTGTCTCTCCCTCTCTCTCTCCCTCACACACACACACACATACACTTTTTTAATATATATGTGTTATTTTCTCAGTGCCATATATATAATCTTAGGTAGCAGCAGATATTTCTGTCTCTGGGTGCAAAGAAAAAATATCTGCTGCAAACCCCTCGTAGGCGTCAGGAAAGGCATCCACCCAGTAAACGCTTAGCTCCATTCAGTTGTCCCGATTCCACCCCGATTCAAGGGATTACAGCAGTGATGGCGAACCTTTTAGAGACTGAGTGCCCAAACTGCAACCCAAAAACCACTTATGCATCGTCAAGTGCCGGGTGGGTGTGGCCCATTGGGTGGGCGTGGCTGCGGTGGTAACGGCAGACTGGGTGGGACTAAAAAGCTCAATCAATCAATTCCAACTTTGCAAGATCTTTTTTTTTCCTCGTGAGAAGTTGAAATTGACTGGGGCGACGGCGCATGTGCCCACAGAGAGGGCTCTGAGTGCCGCCTCTGGCACCCGTGCCATAGGTTCGCCACCACTGGATTACAGGATCGTAAAAAGAAATAGATAGATGTCATTCTTCAAAATCAACATTTTGTCAGGGTGACTTATATTAGTTTTTGGAGCTGACTATAAATATTTGTTAAATAAATACATGAACTGGAAATACATTAAATATATAATTAATTACAGTTATTAAAAAGCACAACACTAAAACAATAAAATAAAAGCAAATTTCTAAACAGCAAGATGTTAAAAAATCAGCACACTGATTGAGTGATTCAAACAAATGTCTTTGCTCAGTGCTAGGAAATAAAAACTGGTTTGCTTAGTGCTGAAAATACTTTTCTTTTTCCAAAGTCTATTAGCTTATTTTGCCAGGTGATTCCTACTGGTACTTAACCAAAATCCCTTTTTTATTTTATCCTGCTCTTTTATGTCTTATCTTCTCTAATGGCAGAGAACTATCTAGTTATGGATTCAGAAGGTGGGTATTTCACCATTTCTAATAGTCTTTTCCCCAAGCTAACATCCTTCAACTTTTCTTCACGAGTCTTAGTGTGCAAGCTATGTATCATCTCTTTTGTCTTCTTCTGGACATGTTCTAGCCTGTCAGCATCTTTCTTAAATTACAGTGAACTAGGCATAAAGTTATCAGAAAAGTCTTGCTGGATTTAATTATGTCCCAAGAAAGCAACACCCAGAAGCATTCAGAAAGGTCATAGTCCTCATGACAATCTTCCAGAACAGGCCTTGGTCGAAACAGAAGACTGATGCAAATATAGAGTTGTATTGCTGAATACTCATATTTTACTATCAGCAGAGTAGTTAATATAATTTTAATGAACAGTAATAATTTTAAAGGAAAGCTCTATTAGTTCAAAGACTGCTTCTATACTACAATGTTTCCTGTGTTTGTTTACTAGCATGGTTGTAGTTCCTATTAAGAATATGTACAACATTTTACATTTTATAAGGAAAGACCATATCAGTTTAATCAGAATATTACCTCAATTTCCTGGAAGGAACTATTAATCATTGCGATAAGCATATTCAACAAAACAATAACCATGGTGACATTATAAACACCATAAAGGACATAACCAATATTTTCAATAAATTTGTGGTTATAATTTATGACCACAGATTTGACTTCAGAAAGTCCAAATATTGCCCAAAACAAAGTCTTGAAGCTTTCTTCCACTCTGAAAAAAAAGAAGAAATAGAAGTATTAACAAATCTTGCAAAAGATCAAGAAAAACTGAACTGCATTAGCAGCAACCTGCCTATCTTTAATTAATAGTACTTGAAAATATAGTATGTCGTGAATGGTATTTGCAGGATATGTGTTATATATTTGTATAGGTAGTCCTCAACTTACAACCATAAATAAGCTCAAAATTTCTGTTGCTAAGTGAGACATTTGTTAAGTGAGTTTTGCTCTATTTTACAACTTTTCTTGCTACAGTTAAGTGAATCACTGCAATTGTAACAGGGTTAAGTGAATCTGGTTTCCCCATTGACTTTGCTTGTCAGAAGGTCTCACTTAGCAACAAGGTGATAACATGATCCTGGGACACTGCAGTGGTCATAAGTGTGAAAAAGATCATAAGGCACAGTTTTCAGTGCCATTGTAACTTCAAATGGTGACTAAATGAACTATTGTAAATCAAGGACTATTGTATATAAAAAATTGGAAAATAAAAGTGCATTGTCACAATCTAAAACCCACCAGTTTCTACCTATATCAAAACCGTACTAACATCCAAAAGTATGTGACATCATACTTATCACCTCACATATTTTGACTCTTTTTTGTGAATACACACATATGTCACAATAATAATATATTATTGTATTAAACTTCTAGGCCTCAATGATCCTGGGTGGATCACAACAATAAAAAATTACAATAACATAAACATCAATAATTTTAAAATTTTAAGTGAGACATTATCAGATGTTGCTAGAAAAAAACATAGGAAAAATGCAGTCACTTTGGCAAGTCAAAAGCAGAAATGTTTCCATATACCACTAGTCTGATCAAGAAATCTTTGTTTTTTCTTCTTTTAAATATTATCACCTTCCTTTTTTTTCTACAAATTTACATTTTCTTAGCACATTTGAAAGAAACGGCTATGTTCTTTAATGATCTGATTGGATATTTTCTTAATAACCTTTTACATAATAAGAGCAATCTCATTTTTTTTTAGTGTTGGGTTATGAAACCACAACGATACTCTCCCCACACAAAAAAATCAGTACTGGATTGGGAAAACCCTAATAGTTCAATAATTCCAAAATGGGACAGAAAGAATATAAAGAGAAACGAAATAACACAATTAGAACTGAAGTTGGTGACTTCCGGTGGCAGGCGATTTCGTCGGTCGCAGCTGTTTGCTGCCTCCCGCCTGTTTTGCGTAAAAGCCGGTTTGACAGCCAGCACCAGCTGTCAAACGGCTTGATACCTTTCCCCTGGGCATAAGGGGATAGGTGAGCTGCCCGGGGTAGGAGTTGAGTTCCCGAGTCGTCCTATATGGACGATGTAGGCGAGAACT